>NW_023601543.1:16546033-16582790 GCF_014898055.3 Talpa occidentalis
TATACACAATGGAATGCCATTCAGCAACCAAAAAAGAGAAACTCATGCCATTTTGTAGCAAGTTGAATGGAGCTGGAAGGATTATGCTCAGTGAAATAGAAAGAAAAGAAAATATTGGATGGTTTCACTAGTAGGGAGGAATGTAGGGGAACTAAATAAGGAATCAGACAAAATAATGATAATAATAATAAATGAAAAATCAGGCAACTATAAATCAGAGACATTCTGCAGGGGAGGGTGAGAGTGAAGGATCAAACAGGGAATAGAAGAGCACAAGGGACTATGGTGATGGTGCATGGGTAAATTGGTGGTTGGAATTTACCAGGGATTAACACCTGAGAGGAGAAAGCAAATATTTTACAAAAATGAACAATGTTGTGAAACATATATAAATAAATAAAATTTAAAATAACAAAAAAGAAGCAGCTTCTACTAGTAAGCCAGTTCAAGAAAAGCTTGTTAAGGACTCATTAGAAAGTTTTAGCCTAGAAAACTTCCCACTAAGCTGGAAATGGTGTGAAGGAAGCTTGTAAATAAATTTGGAAACAGAGATTAAAAGAGTAGATGTAGCTAGGCTCTTCAGATATTGCCCCAGTGTATTTACACATAGAAATACCATAGTTTTATATATACTTGCATCATTTTTTTTTTTTGATATCTCATTGTGGTTTTATTTATTTATTTATTTATTTTGCACTGGATACGTTTTTATTTTTTTTTTATTTTTTTTTTTATTTTTTTATTTTATTTTTTTTTAAAATAATAGATTTTATTTTTATATTCCCCATACAATTGCAACCCCCCCATTTTGACCCCATTCCCTCCCCTCCCCCCCCCCCCACCCCCCAAAAATTGTCTCTGGCTCATAGTTTTTTGTTGATTTTGATTTTCACTTTCTTATAGTTTTTCATTTTCCTGGTCCCTTATTTAAGTTTTCTAGATTCCTGCTATGAGTGAGACCATCCGGTATTTTTCTTTTTCTTTCTGGCTTATTTCGCTGAGCATGATCCTTCCAGCGCCATCCATGTTGCTGCAAATTGCATTATACTTGCATCATTTTTAACATGAGAGTCCACCCCTATTATCTACTTTTTTTGAGCAATGAGCAAATAGTTCTAGAAATAATGGAACTTTTAGTTATTGATGGAGGAAAATGGTTTGCAGAAGAAAATTTTAAAAATATTAGTTACAAGAAGAAAAAACACAACCAACCAAATGTTTGTATTGCTTGCCATAACTGGTAAAGCCAAATAGATAAATAATAAAGATCTTATTTCATACTAATTAATGACAGTTCTCTTCTGGGACCCTTAATTCTTTTTATCCCATGTTATGTATGTGGCTGTAATTTTTACTAGCAGGTGCTATTTTTCTAATTATGAGTGAAACAATCATTGAATTTTATAATCAGAGAGAGAAAGCAGTTAGGAAACCTTACATCTGTAAAACTCCATGCCCTACAAAATTGATTATTCTAAAATATAAAATAATCCTTTTAGGAGAACAGTTGAAGTAAGATTTTTGTTTGCATTCCAAATGAATGACTTTTAGGTACAGGACACCTGAGTCTTCTCCTCTCTCTCTCTCTTTCTCTCTCTCTCTCTCCTCCCCCAACCCCCTCCATAGAGGTTAACAATTCTGCTTCTGCCTTCTAGTATTGGCTTTGTAGTTCACTGTGAATTTCTACCACAGATATCCTCCTCTGTGAAATGAGGATAATAGTACCTCAGTCATTGACTAATATATGAAAAGCACATATATTTTTGGCACAATATATGCTGTTAGAATTATATAATCCCTTTATACTTCAATTTGATGTCACTTGCATTAAAGATAAAAGGCATGTCATTTAGACGTCAATCTTAGCAAAACTATGTAAACAGTTTTTGAGCTCAGGTATACAAAGAACTTTTCAAAACACAATTGAGGCAATTTGATTTTTCACTAAGTTTTACCCAGCAACACTATCAAAAATCCATTTTGAGGCTTAAAAAGCAAAGATGGGCTTACTATGTCAAATGTGCTAATTGGAATTTACTAAATATCTCACATTGTACTTTGTAATTTAGACACCATTTTGTCTGCAAAGATATTTAAAAATATTTATACAGTCCATTTAACCAACTTTCAATTTATACATTATATAGAACTTAAACCATCAACTCAACTTAGCTTTTTCTCCAACTAAAAAACAAACTTCTTGTTTCCCTGGCACCTGTAACACTTCCTAATAGATATTAGGTATTCAATAGTTATTGAGTAGGTGAATGACAGGATGGATTGATTCAAAATCACTAGACAAATTCAAAGTTTCATTTATGTTAGCAAGCTATTGTAATTCAAATTTGGCTTCAAATGTTTAAGCTAAGCTAATGATAATCCATCCCCACAGAAGTTAGGTTATAGATATATATAGGCCTATACATGTGTCTATACACAATTGTTTTGTTTTTACTAATTCAAGGTAGGTATTTTTTTGCTCACAGATGATCTCAGGAAACAGGAAACAAGAACCTCACATTTGACAGAATATTTCAATTTCCTAAAAGATTTATCACCCTCTTATAGGTGAGAGAACATATTCTATGTTATCTGTCTCGCTCATATCTGAAAGCCCCTTGAAAATTTGCACTTTGGCACTGGTCCAAAAAAGATTTATCATGTTGGATTTAAGCCAATCTACTATGTCAAGAATGTCATCAGATATTTGACCACAATTTTGTGTGTCTATAGTGACGTGAATGTGACACCTCTTAACTTACTTGCAATCATCTATTACTCTGGAACACGCAGCTTCATAAAGTCCTGAATTAATCTTCAGGGAGAAGAATGCCTAATAAAGAACACAATAATGTGCAGCAGCTCTGGCAATAAATTTGATGAAAGGTTTCCTGAAAGCCACAGCAAAGGGTAAATGAGTCCACTTATTAGCTCTGTGTTGGTGTTATTTATGTTCTGTGACCCACAGGGAGATGAGAGATTTTATTTTGCTGTCTGGGCCTCCTTCCCAGGGTTTTAGCATGTTGGTACTCTGGGACCACTGTTTGTATACTGAGTGGGAAAACTTTTTCAGCTGGGAAATTTACTTCTTCACAAAAGAATCTTGCAGTGTGTTTTTGGGGGTGTTGTTTTAACTTTAATCTAGAATCTTATAGTTTGGGAACGGTGGTATAATTTTGGTGGTTTGAGGGGTTTGGACAGTTCTAAGGGAAAATGAGGTTATCACACCATGGACCTACACTAATTCTCTGTGAGGCTTTTTTAAGGATCAGACTCAAGTTGAATAAGATGCAAATTCTGAGTAATATCAATTCAATGTCTGATAACTCTAGAAAATGTCATCTCAATTTTCTAATGTCTCTTGGAGGATGTATGTGTCTACTCAGAGGATTGGCTCCAGACCCTCCACTCCCTTTACCCTTGTGGATACCAAAATCTGCATCAAGTTCCTTATATAAAATGGTGTAGTATTTGCACATAACACACACTATACATATCCTCCATTATACTTTAAAATATTCTCTAGATTACATATAACACCTAGTACAATGCAAATGCTATGCAAATAGTTGTTACATGGTATTGTTCAAGAAATAATGAAGAAAATAAGAGTCTGTACATTTGTAGTATTGATGCAACCACTGTAGGTCTAACTGCTAGTACACATTTTTGATTTTCATATGGTTGGTCGAATCTGCGAATGTTAATACAGAGGGCTGAATATATTCAAAATTTGATATTAAATTTTATTGTTGAGGGCAGTGGGGAGGAAAAAAAATAAATTTTACTGTTATTTCTTAAATTAGAGTCAGAGTTCAGTTGAAGGAATGACTGTAGTTCTTATATACATCATCAAGTTCATTTCATGGCACAGTTGAACAATGAGAACAATGCTCCAGGAAATCTTTGGCCTTATATCCCTTATCCATTTAGGATTTTGCACTTATCATTTATTTTCACTTCCAGACTCATAAATATCACCTGGAATCACTAATACTATTTCTTAAATGTTGTTTTTATTTTCTTTTCATTATGGTCAGCACTACCTTGGGCCCATCATTGTAGGTTTCTTTTATTGTTGTTCTTATTAGCATTTTAAGAAAATAAAGAAGATGATATTCAGTGGGGCTTTACCTGAGTTGTTGAACTTATATTTTATGATGTTATTCTTATCTTTTTATATATTAATTATATGGCATTCTGAGCTTCGGTGTAAGGATGGGGAGAAAGAGGACAGACAGATGAAGAGAATGTGTCAATCATTATGGGTCAAGTATTCATTCTCTATTAATCCCCTATATGTACCAGACTTTATTAACAAATATGATGTTGCAGACATAAATGTTAGTTATATAACTCAGACAAGAAGAATCTTATACCATTTAATCCAAATGTAACTTAAATGACAGATCATTTATGGAACATTTGGAAATGAAATATATTCCTTTCTCTAGAAAAAAAGGCTTTAGGGTTTGATGTTCAATAAATTAAAGAAATGAAAGTGTGCAAGCTAAAGAAAGATTCTCAGTAAATTCAGGGTTTTATTATTACAATAATCTAAAAATTATAAGTGTATACTATAAACACAGGGAAAAGCCATCTTTATAGTAGGTAAAATTAAACGTAGGCTTAAGCAGGGTTAATTGCATAGGAAGTTATCTATGAAATATGCAAAGATATGAAAGTAGGGACTAGAAAAGACATTCAGGAGCAAGTTATATGCGAAACTAAAAAACTAAATAGTTCGTTGATTCGACAGTCAAATAGTCCGTAGGTCATTTATTGCTGGAGTGAAAAGTACAGGTGATATGAAAATATGAACCAGGCTTTCAAATAATATCATTTCATTATTAAAAAAAAAATCCTGGCTGATATTGAACCATATACTGAAATGTGAGGATCTGCATCTTTTTTTTTTTTTTTTTTTTTTTTTGTGGGACCCTCGCCAGTGGCCTGGGATCGAACTGGTGCTGCAGAGGCTGCAGGCAGCCTTGCAACCCAGACGCTCTACCACTGCGCCACCAGGGGAGGCCCAGAACTGCTCTTCTTACACATCATTTTAATTAAAGTTATAGTTTCCAAGAAACTATTGATGATATTTAAGTGAAGGTTTATAACAAATTATGTTTGAGTAGATACAACTGGATTATTTGAGATAGACTGGAGGAAACTAGCAATTGCCACTTTGACAGTGAAAACGAAGTGAAAGATGAAACCTTGTTTTGAGGGTTTCAGAACAAACACAAGATTTTTGTTAATTGGCAGACTGGGAAGGGGGAGAACATATGTTGACTATTCTAGTATTCCTTTGTGTTGTATTGCATTCACATATAAGTGTCCAATTTAAAGGAACATAATTTTTTAATAATATCACTGTTTTTAAGAAAAAATTATTGAAGAGTAAGTTAACTAAGAATAGGGAAAATACTGTGTCTTTGGAATGGGCAGTGACCTATTTTGTTTACGAAAGAAACTGTTTCATCATTTTCTACAGCAGGTTCTTCAGGATAAATTAAATAAGGATCACATGGTGTTGGTGGGAAAAATACTAGGTTAGGCAAATACACTTGGAGACCTCTCAGTTAAGCAAGCTTAAATGTTTTATTACTGCTGCTCATGATTCTGTCTTAAATATAACCAGCACTGTGAATTGTCTAAAGAAGAATGCCTACTGCAGGTTGCCCTATTAGCAGACTATGACAAATAGATGTATTTTCTTTTCTGCATAGTCTCTCACAGAACAAGTGTTGCATAAGACAATATTTTGAAAAATATGGCTTTATATAAATGATTTAAAAATTAACACCTCTCCGAAAGACTTTCAAACTATTATGATTGTCTCCAATTTGAAATTTGATTAAAGAAACATGATGCACAATACTTTAATTCCCACCCCGAAGTTGCTGTATTATCTTTGCATTTCTCATTTTATGGCTAGCAGGTGTAACATTTTTACTACATTCAGGCTGTTTCAAGCTCCTGAAGAATAGTTGGACATAAAATGATTAAAGTTCTCAGCTCTGCAAGATATGATGGTTCCCTGGTGGGATTCATTTCCAAAGAGACTGGATATCTAGTATCTTATCTGTTTAGTAACACAGAAACATCCAGACCAAAACTCATGAAAATGAAAAAACTGTAAGAGGAAGAGGATGGAGAATGTTTTTTAGAGCATTTATTTCTAAAACTTCTGTATAGCAAATGGATCTGCACTTAAACATCTATACTTGTGTTGTCTTTCAGTCCTGGTTCTATTTTCTTTAGATTCTTGCAGTTTTAAACTGTTACGGTTTTGCATAAGCTTCTCAAGAAATAGTGTGACATCAAAATGACAGGCCATTTAGTTAAATTATTGCTTTTGATTTATAAGAAGTATGAGATTTCTTTAACAAGAAAAGGGGGTAACAGAATACAATTATATGTCTACTCTCAATATTCTTAGCAAAGAGTTGGATAGGTAGTTCACCATGGAAACTGAGGTCACAGGGTATTTTAAATGACTGCTTTCAGCAGATTAAAGAGTTTATCACCCAATCTATTTGAAAAAAAGGATTCAAATACTAAGAGGCCTCAATTTTACCTTAGAACCAAATAGTATAGACATTACTAGCTATTTTGGTTCTGATATACGTAATAATAAGGTCTCACACACACCATCCTTGCTACAAATAAATTAACACAATTCATGAAAATGTTGCTTTTAAGCCACAATTATCAATGTCATCACACATTGCTCAGTGATGTCAAGTTACACAAATGAGAATGCTCCTTTTAATGCTTTAGGGCTGTGTTGTCTTTTCAATACTGCAATACAGGGTATTTTTAGAACATGATACCTCATATAAAGTAGATATTCATGCCTCAATATATGAAGGAAGAAAAGAAGGAAAGACGATAAGGCAGGAGAAAAAGAAGAGAGAGAGAAACAGGATGTGTTTGAGATTAACTTCAGAGTTCAGGGAATGACCCTTCACTGATGGTTCTATGTGATTAAACCAGAGTTGCCGTTAGTAATCACATAGGACAATGCATGTCATTAAAAAACAAGCAACATAGTTTCTAATATAAAAGCACATGACAAAGGTCCCTTGAGAACATGCAAGTAAAACTCAGAAAAGGAGGGTTGAAATTATTTGCAGAATAATTTATTACATAAACTATGGTGGTAAAGGAGCAAAAGGGACTACGGGGATGCACTGTGGGTGCTTTGGTGGCATGTAAGGCGTAGTAACACTTGGAGAGGGAGATTCTTTATCTCTAAGACACAAATAATGATGTAAACCAATGTTAACTCAATGAAAAATTGTTAAGGAACATAGAGAGATCTACCTATCTGGCATCTATTAAGAGAGGAGTGCTCCCACTCAGAGAATATTTACAGAGAATCTTGAATTAGAAAACTTTTGGGTAGAAAATGATCCATAACACATGGAATTATGGTCTAGTTCACTTATTAAAATACCGGATTGCAGATTTCCAAACTATTCTTTGGGAATGGAAGTATTATAAGGCAGAATTGGTGTTGTTAAGGTTATTCCATTCACTTGAAAATGATAGATATTCTCATTTCTTCAATAGAAAAAAATGGAGTGTTTAAAGATCAAAGAGGGAAGGAAGCACAATGATCTACTGTAATGGACTATGGGTGATTGGGTGGTGGGTAGACTATGGTGGTAATACCTGATGGGTGCATCCAAATATTACCTCAACTTAAACAAACAAACAAATTTCATTTAAAAAATAAAAATAAGGCCTGGTTAGTAGCTAAGAAAAATAGACCTCTCTGAGGAAGTGACATTTAGATTGAAATGAAAAGTTGTCAGCTGTGTAACAATTTGGAATCAAAGGATTTAAGGTATAGGTTATGAAGACACTTAGGGTGAGAAAGGAGGGACTCTTTATAGGGATAACTGAGAAGTAATGACAGGGATGATAGAGAAGTAATCAAAAATTAGATAATTTAGGGCCTCCCTGGTGGCGCAGCAGTTGAGCGCTGGGTCGCGAAGCTGCCTGCAAGTTCTGCAGCGCCAGTTCGATCCCCGGCTGCTCCCGGGCTACAGGAGGAGGGTCCCACATGGCTCGCAGACATCTCTTGCCGCGGGCTGCTCCCCTCAGCAGTGTACTTCGGTCCTTCTGCCTGCTCTACTCCCCGCTCTGGCTCTGGTGAATTCTCTCACCCTCCCGCACTTCTGACTGTACCCAGTGCTTGTATAAATAAATAAATAAATCTTAAAAAAAAATTAGAGAATTTAGGAACGCTGTAAGCTGAGCTAAGGAATATGGATTTTCATCCTGAGAACAATGGGATTCCATTAAAATATTCTAAGTATTGAAGAGATATGATCTGGTTTGCATCTTAAAATTTCCTTCTATTTATTGTGGGGAAAATGTGTAATGTGGTTCAAGTAAGGAATCAAGGAGATCTATTAGGACACTGTTGATTTAGTTCAAGGTGACAATAAATCTTATTTTGGGTCATGATGGGATCACTAGTAATAGTAAGAAGTGAACTAATATAGGACTTGTTTTGAAGCTAAAGCCACAGGATTTGGTGATATACTGCATATGAAGAATAAAGAAAAGCAAGAGATTGACAATAAATTCTTGTTTTTCAGTTTGAGGAACTGATGTTCATGGTGGTGCATTTAGTAAACTGAAGGTATCGGAGTGAACCAAGTTATTGATTTTGGAGGAAAACCAAGGTCTTTTTTTGCATATTAACTTGGGTGCCTATTAAGTATCTGAGTGGTGATGTCAAGTAAACTGTAGAAAAAAAAAGGAAAATCTGAACTAGAAATAGAGGTCTGAGTTTTATATAGAAATTTCTAAGTCATCAATACACTAATACTATTTACAGCCATTAGCTAGGAAATTATTATAGAGGAGCTCAGAGAGCAGAAAAATGGGAGAAAGAAAGATGAGGATCCCAAGGCTGAGTCTCAGACACACCAAGATTCAAGATCGAACAGACAAGGTTGAGCTCCCAAAGGATCCCAAAAAGAATAGTCAAGGATCTTCGCAGTTAGGAGAATAGAGTATCCCAGAATTGAAGAGAGGAGACTGGATGGTCATCTGGGGTGAAAGCTGCTGAGAGGGCAATATGGGAGTAATTGTTAGTTGAGTGAAGTTCTGAGTGCAGATGATTGGAATAGGTTAGTGATTTGGAGATGATAATGTGAAGTCAATCCTGTAACAAATTGGTGACTCATGAAAAAATTGAGGCTCAGAAAGATTAAGTAATTAAATATCACAAGAAATGGGTAGAGGCAGGATCCAAAGCAAGATCTCCTTGCCCTTAATTAGGACATATCAAGAATTTAGGTTTAGAGAACAAAAAGACTGAGAATTTGAATAACTTAGTATATTACATCAAAGCTGCTAATTTTCACTTAATATAATTTGTAAGATAGCTACACCAAAACTAAAATAAGTCTTTAAACTGTTTAAAAATGGGCAGGTTACAAAGGGAAACTGACATTATTCAATTCATCAACTTTTATGTCACAAAAGGTAACTTCTGCTGAGTTGTATCACCTGCTTGGGTATTGGGAGTAGGGTAGCCTCATAATATGGCACTGAATTTCTGATTTTAAGTTCTTTTTGAGGCTAGAAAACAGTTATTGACTCTGAGCTTATGCTAGTACATTAGAAAGAACATAAAACTCTGTTTCTTACAATTGCTATATCACCTTATGATTTTAGAGATGTATCTATCCACAAAAAGCCAGATGGCTTTGAAGCACCAATTGCTAACTACTCAAGGGCAATTCCATGCAAAAAAAAAAAAAAAAAAAAAAAAAAATTAAACAGAAATCGACCCAAGAAGAACTTTCTATCATAAATCTCAAGACAATCTACAGTGTTCTCTATTGCTGTGTGTTTACAATTTATATTAATTATAAGTTTCTTTTGAGTCTTCACAGGGTAAACCTGCAATGTTTATTATGTTACCATAGTGGCAGTACCTGAATATTTTAGGAAAAAAAAATTGCTACTAAGCCTGCTACATCTACCTCAGATGATGATATGTCACCTTTCTCGAAGCATTGATGACAAAAGATCTCCCTTACTCATTGTAGGGTAAGGAAAAAATGTCAGGCTTTTCTGCCCTCCCGCCATCAGGATAGATGATGGATCCTTGCGGTCCTGAATGCATGCCTGATGGCGGACACCTGGAGTAGGGTGTGGGCAGATGTAGATGGGATTCACCTGGGCTAAGACTGGGCTTTTAAGGGCGGCATCACGGGGACACCAGGGGAAGCTGAAAGACAAGCCGAGAAAGCAGCAGCAGAAGCCAAGAGAGAAGCAGAGAAGGCCAGAGAGCCCAGATAGAGTGAAGACTTGCTGGGGGCTGGGAGGCCTGCCAGCTTCCCGGCCCCCCAGCACCCTTGCCTGCTGTGTACCGGGTAAATCCCAATAAAAACCTGAAAAGCCACCGAGGGCTCTGACTCCTCCTTTACCCGGTGTGCTGGATCATAGAAAACCCACACTGTGTCATTCCTGCCCTTACACTCATCTTTACATTGATCAAATTACATGGATAAGTGAATTTCAGATTGGACATGGTTTTAATTTCAACAAGAAGTGGGTGTCCCTTAGAGGAACTTCCTGAAATAATGCATTTGTGCCCCATTTAGTAAATTTTCATTGCAGGTATATCTTTCCATGGTTATTGTGGAGAAAAAAATTGATACACTATGTTTTGGCCATACAACCTAAGTATATCTGTGTATTGTCTATATAAAAATATTGGCAAGAATATGTATCGAATGGTTGGGACTACTTGGTCTAACCTGCTAAAAATGAGTGTTTGGGGGTGTTATGATAAGTCATATTGATTGTCTATTGCATGCCAGCCAATATGCAGGAAGCAACATTTCATGTTTATCTAAAATAATCATGACCACAACCATATCTGCTTGCCATTATCTTCATTTTACATAAAGGGGTTAAATAACATGCATATACATCCACAGATGGTCCTAGCCAGAAATGGAATGGAAGAGCTATGGACATTAAAATGTAGATTGTATGCACATTTTTGTCCAGATTGACTTCACTGGATTGCAAAATGAATGGCTAATATTATACTCTCAACTGAAGTCCTATCCAAATCTAAAATTGCAAGACACACAAAGTAAAAAATATATAAATACATGTAAACTCTTCAGTAGTATTATAACTTTTTACTATAACATGATAAAGGAATACAGACTTATTGTAGAAAATTCTGAAATTTTTGAACAAAATAGTAACTAACAAGCTAACAGCATTACAGTGATTAGACACGTCTTATGATCAGATACCCTGCAATTTTTTTGTCATGGATTACTTTATTTAATACAACAACCAGAGAAAGATGTTGGTATTTTCCTTTTTACAAATAAAGAAATTAAAGTACAGAAGTCTTTTTCCTAAGGAATCACACTTCTAACTTTGAGAGTGGGGATTTAAAACTAAGCAGTCTAGTTTGAGAGTCTACACATTTCCTGTCTACGCTGTTGCTCATAATCCCAATGGTCACAAAATCTACTGTCAATATAATTATCCATGCCGTTACATGTGCTCATTCTTAAAAGGTAGTTGTCAGAATTGGCTTCCAATTTTCTATGCTTAAAGCTGGATTAAAATCATAAATCTCTGATGAAGCTCGTTTTCTCTAAGTTCACATGTATTTCTCAATACGTAAGGATATCACATCACAGATTCTTTTCTGTAAAGGTTTAGGAAAACACAAGTAAACCCTTTTTTTCTTTAATTTTGTGTATATACTATATTTCTATCTCATGATCAAGGTGTCTGACATTTGTAAAAGGCAAAAGTTCATGGCCCTGAATTTTCCAAGTTTCCAATGCTCTGCTCGTCTCTTTGTATTTTGTTATCCTGTAGAGATCCCAAGGCTTTCATTAATCCTGTGCTTCCCTCTGCTTATGTTTCACAAGCTTTTGCCTTTAGGAAGCCATTCAAAATTATACACATTCTGCCAGAAATCAGAATATAACTAACAAGAAGCACTGATCAAACATGTTTTCCCACTGTTGGAGACCCGATTCCCATATAGGACTTTGTCTACAAAATGCAACTTCACTAACAGTTTGAAATCACAAAGCAGTTCACACTGCTTTGGTTCCATGTGAGAAGTTCCTCCACATATATAAAATGAGTTTCCAGTTTTAAATAGTAACTCTTTAATATAAATTGAATTATTCTCCAGTGTGGAAGCATATCTGTTTTTTTCCAGTCAGAACATTACATCCAAAATCCCAGTGTCTTGCATTTATACTCACCCTGTTCTATTTATTGAAGATGAATTGTGGTAGAAATATGAATATTTGTTTACCTTAATGTTTAAGGAATATCCACAATAATTCTACATGGATGCATTTCTCCTGTAATTCTTGGGCTTCCCATAATAAAATACTGCAGGCTGGGTGGCTTGAACAACAGGAATTTAGTTCTAATAGTTGTGAAGACTAGGATGGCTAAGATCAGGTACCAGCTGATTTGTGTTTTGGTGTGGTCTCTCTTCCAGCCTCGGAGACAGCTGCCTTCTCTTCATGTTCTTACATGGTGGGGAGAAATAGAGACAGAGAGATAGAAATAGGGACTGAGGGAGACAGACTCCTCTCTCATGTCTCTTCTTAGAGGATCAGGGCCCATCTTTATAATCTCATTTAATCAGAAGCATACAGTCACATAGGGGGCACGGGGGATAGGACTTCAACATAGGAATTTTGAGGGCAGCACGATTCAGTACATAGGACTCTATCTCAAACCCTCAAAATTTGCATCCTTCTCACAAGCAAAACACCTCACTCCACCCTAACAGCTCCAAAGGTCTTAACTCACTCCGGCATCAACTCTAAAGTCTAAAATCTCATTTATATATCCTCTAACCAAGTATGGTGAAACTTCAGAGATGACTTATCCGGAGGCAAATTCCTCTCTGGATACGAACCTGTGGAACAAGGTAAGTTACATGCTCCAAAAATACAACGGTGGGACAGGCATAGGATAGATATTCTATTCCGAAAGGGAGAAATAAGAAGGAAGGGAAGATGGATCCCAAGCAGGTACAAAAACTAGTGAGGCCAATTTCATTAGATTTTGAGGTTTGAGAATATCTTCTTTGGTCTGATACTCTGCCCTTTAGGCCCACGATGGTGGCAGTGTCACCCACCGTGCCCTTGAGGGCAGCCCTGTCCATTCAGCTCTTCTCTGAAGATTCTATTGCTCTGCACCCAAAATATCTTTATTTTACTGGACATGAATATTGTTATAAATGGCCATTAATGATGTTGAAATCATTCTTATGGAGGATATATGTATATATTTTCACATCTATTGAAAGTACTGGTATCTCTTACAGCTTGCTAGTAGTGCTAGAACTCAGATATGTCCCTAAAGCTATAATTTTCTGCTACCACTGCCCAAGAGATTGGTTACCCCAGAAATCACCCACTTTCTTATATTTCTTGTCCTGCCACTGATTTTGCTGCTTCCACTGAGTGGCATATCAAAAAGCTTGGGTTTAGGAATGACATTTATATACACCATGATTAGCTCATCATCAGAAGCAGCTTGTCTCTATCTTAGAGCCTAGCTTCTCAACTCCAATCAATTGAAAGGTCTATTTCATTGCACACTCCAGGATCAGCCTATCCTCTTTAGAGGAAAAGAGCTCTCTACTCACCATGGGGTGGTATTGCTTCTGTGACCAAAACTACATAAACACAAAATATTACATTAGTATATATCCAAGATTTGAGTTTTTCTGATTTGGTCAAGGTTACTTTGTTATATATGAATCTTTTACTAGCGGTCTATAAGGCTGCAGTTAATTTAGAAACACAGACCCAAGGCTCAGGAATGAAGAAATGTCAATATTAGTATTTTGTATGACTAAACGTGCACTAATCCTTTCGACCTGTCCCCCTATGTAAAGTCCAAGGCTGCAGTGAGTTTTAACATGTGATCACTGTTGAAGTCTCCCTTACTTAACCAGAGTGCTCCTAAGAGGCCTCTAACATGCCCCTCATCACCTTGAACTTACCCTGATTTAAGTTTTGCCTATAAGGGAAGCCAACTGGCAAAAAAACATAGAACTAGTCTCAAGCCTGTTTCACTGTGGCAGCCTCTAGATCATGATTCTAAAGTAGGAACCAAAAAATAAGTAAAGGAAGGAATATAAGACATATCACCAAGAAGCTGGAGGTTTTTTTTTTTTTTTTAATTTTTTTAGAGGCATGTTTTTATTTATTTGTTTGTTTGTTTTGTTTATACATGCACTGGGTACAGTCAGAAGCGCGGGAGGGTGAGAGAATTCACCAGATCCAGAGCGGGGATCAGAGCAGGCAGAAGGACCGAAGTACACTGCTGAGGGGAGCAGCGGGTGGCAGGAGAGGTCTGCGCACCATGTGGGACCCTCCTCCGGTGGCCGGGGAGCAGCCGGGGATCGAACCGGCATCACAGAAGCTGCGCGCAGCTTCGCAGCCCAGCGCTCAACCGCTGCGCCACCGGGGAGGCCCAAGAAGCTGGAGTTTTTAAACTAGTCACGCATAACAAAAATTGTCAGCATTGGGCTCCAATAAAGTCCTTTTGTTTGATCAATTATTTTTTCAAAGCTTTACTGATTATTGTTGACAAATAAAATTATATATAAAGTATACAACAGGATGATTTGATACACATCTGAATTGTGAACCTGTTACTGCAATCAAGTCGATTAACATATCTATTATCTGCTATAGTAAGTACATTATTTTTCCACAGAAGTTGTAAGGAAAGGGAAGAGCAAAGTACAACACTGGAAGTTAAACCGGGCTACTAAAATCCTTCTCTAACATGTACAGATGTTTTCATGGTTTTTATATACTTGCATATATTTTATATTAGGATTTTTTCAATAAATTTAATATTCCTGTTATTATTAGTGGCACTTCCCTCCATTATGGCCTCTAAATGCTTATTGTTGGTATGCATTAATTAAAATGAGTTTTGTAAATTTATAATATTTCCTGGTCAAAACATTTATAATTCCAGGAGATTTTTAGTTATTTAATTGGGTTTTCAAAGGTTAACATTATCTGTAAATAATGATGTGTTTGTTGCTTCATCGCCAAAATTTATATCTATTAATTCTTAGCTACAACTTCCAGAATCATGTCACGCAGTAGGAGTGACAAAAAGTCATCTCAATTGTTGGTGTACATGAGAGCTGGTTTTAATGGGAATTAAAGTCTAACATTGACAGTCACTTTATTATAAGGTGTTTCATTATGAAGCAAGTAAGAGAAAACTCAGCTCAAACTGGCTTGAATAATAACATCACTTTCATCTCACATAAATGAAAAACTATAGGAAGGGTGTGATCAGTCATGGTCCAATAATATCCTTAAGGACTAATCTTCCTGTTATTGTCCTGGAGCTTGGTTTCATGAGATGGCTACAGTGGTTCAGGTTACCATATCCAGAGAGCAAGATATCTTACACTTTTAGTGGGAATGTAATGATAATACAGAGGTTTCTTAAAATATTAAACATAGATCTACCAATTCCACTTCTAGGTATCCACCCCAAGAAAGCAAAAACAGTAATTCAAAGGGAGATATGCACTACTATGTTCATTGCAGCACTATTTACAATACCCAAACTATGGAAACAACCTAAGTGTCCAAGGACAGAGGAATGGACTAGAAAAATGGGATATATATACACAATGGATTACTACCTAGCTATAAAAAAAGATGAATTCTTGCCATTTGGATAGAACTGGAGGGGATAATGTTAACTAATATAAGTCAGAAGGAGAAAGACAAATACTGGATAGTGTCACTTCTATGTGGAGTATAGAGAAATAAAACAAAGGGTCAGACAAGCCCAAACCAATAACAAAACCTAGAAGTCTGATTGTACAATTGAGGCTACCAGAGAGGGAGAAGAGTTTGAGAGCAGGGTGGAGGGAGTCCAGTGGGCTATGCTGGAGGACTCTGGGTGCATTGGTGGTGGGGGTGATCTGAAGACATGCGATCCTATACCTTTGAATTATATACAGTGTTGTTAACCATTTTTTTTTGTTTGGTTTTACATTCTGAGAAACCTATTTATTCATTAATTTTCTTTTTAAAAATATTTTATTTTATATAATTCTTACATCATTTTCATGTTTGCACAATGTCTGCATTTTCATTATGGTTATATTCTCCATACAATTGCACCCCTCTCTTATTTTGACTCTAGTCTTTCCTCTCCCCGCCCTTCCCCCCTCCCTAGTGTGTCTCTGGTTTATAGTTGCTTGTTGATTTTGATTTTTACTTTGTATTGATTAGTTACCAATTAAAAAACACAACTAAATTCTTGAGTCTCTTTCTTAGGAATGTGGACACTTCATGGAATTCAACCAAAAGAATTTCTTTCACATTTTATTCAGAATATTTTGGTTGAATGTTTATTTCTAAATCAATCGTAAGCTAGAAGAATGTCATTATTCTAACTGGCTTAGAAAAATAGTTTAGAGTGAAATGGAAATTGGAGGATCAACCACACTGACAATGAAAATACATTGTTTTCGGGCCTCCCTGGTGGTGCAGCGGTTGAGCACCGGGCTGCACAGCTGCCCGCAGCCTCTGTGGTGTCAGTTCGATCCCCGGCGAAGGTCCCACATGGCACGACAGACCTCTCCTGCCGCGCCCGCTGCTCCCCTTAGCACTGTATTTCATCAGTCTGCCTGTTCTGCTCCCCGTTCTGGCTCTGGTGAATTCTCTCACCCTCCCGCGCTTCTGACTGTACCCAGTGCTTGTATAAATAAATAAATAAATCTTAAAAAAACGCAAATACATTGTTTTCATTATACATTATTTTATTTAGGCAACACTCTTGTACTGGTTTTGGTATCACAATAGTGTTATTTATAAGTAATAGCCAGAGGGAAGAATACTAGCTAAAGAGTCACAAATAATTGCTATTTATCATAGTAGGAGCATATCCTTCTAGTCATAGTTTACTAAGAAAAAATAAAGAATGTATATTGAATTCTATTGGAATGTCTTGTCAGCACATATTGATGTTTTCATATAGCTTTGTATTAGATCTCTAGGTTGTATACTAATGGCTTGCTTACTGTTAAACTACCGTTACATTTTCTTAGATAAACTTTAATGTTTGTCATTTACTACTGCCCATCTGAGGGATTTTAAAATATCTTAGTTGAATTTATAGAAGGTTTTAAAATTTTTTCAAAAATAACACAAATTTAGCAGTGCTGCTGCTCCTCTCAATAATTTCTACTTTTGTCATTATTGCTCCTTTGCACCTGCCTTTTTTTTCTCTTTCTTTTAATTGTTGTAATTTCAATGGGATGAGGGATGATAGGAATAGTGGGAACTATGAAAAGGAATATTTTATCTGATAATCCATCTCTCTCTCCCTTCACCAAAAGTGGCATTCCATAAGTGATAAATATTTCTCTGAGCTGTCTGTAATTATAAAATTAAAAAAAATTTATGTGTGACCTGAAGAACAAGCAAAAGCCAAAGAATAAAACAAACACACAACCTGTACCCCCTAAAATATGCATGTATATCTTTTAAATCAAATCTTATAATTTATTAATTAAATAACTATTATAGCAAAAAAAATTGTCAGCAAATAGTTTCCACATAATTTATATGACTATATATTATTGTGTATCATGAAATCATACGTTATTTAACTAATCTACTATTTTAACATAGGGAATTTTTTTTTAAAGATGTATTTATTTATTTATACAAGCACTGGGTACAGTCAGAAGCGCGAGAGGGCGAGAGAATTCACCAGAGCCAGAGCGGGGAGCAGAGCAGGCAGAAGGACCGAAGTACACTGCTGAGGGGAGCAGCGGGCGGCAGGAGAGGTCTGCGCGCCATGCGGGACCCTCCTCCGGTGGCCGGGGAGCAGCCGGGGATCAAACCAGCGCCGCAGAGGCCGCAGGCAGCTTCACAACCCAGTGCTCAACTGCTGCACCACCGGGGAGGCCCTATTTTAACATAGGGAATTTTTTTACCTTTACTACTACGAATAATACTGTTATAACTATAGATATAAATATTTTTGTTCAGCTCATTATTTATTAAGGATAAATTCTTAGAATTAAAAGGACTTGGCCATGATTATGAGTACTTTAAGGCTTTTGATATATATTTGCAAATTGTTCTCCAGGAAGGCTGTACTCACTTATATTCTCATCAGTATTGTATGAACTTCTCCTTTTCACTATATTACTTCCAAATCTGAGGATTTTTGTCATTATTAATATTGTTGATGTTTAATCCTTGTCCGGTAACAGTCAAAAACTGACATAATACTGATGTTTTGATTTTATCTTATAATTTGCACTAAGGATAAATATGTTTTAATGCATTTTCCATTTTTATTTTTTGTGAATTTCTGTTCCACACACTTCCCATTCACCCCCAATTTTATTGAGATATTATTGACATATAACATATGTAAAATTTTATAAATATTCAAATACAATTGTAATTGTGTCAACCCTAATGGGTTGGCACTTTGGCATTTTAAACAACCAGTGTTCAAAGTCTGAGCCCTGGATCAACAGAATCAACATTACCTGTGGACTTGTTAGAAATGCACATGATCAAACAGCACTTCAATCCTTCTACACAAAACGATCAGCTTTGCTGTACTACCCGGGCTTTTTCCATCTCCACCCTGAGCTACACAGATTTTCTTACAAGAATAACATTTCCTTAGCACACTGTCTCCAATCCTACACATACAGAGTGACAATCTCATTATATTTTTTCCCCAGTCATTTTCTTAAAGCCATACGTCTCCAAAAAGGTATTGTTGGGAGACGTATTGATGGTGGCTACAGAGTACAGTTCTTGTACTGCTTCAAAAAATGAATATTTCCTTAATATAAGTAGTAAAAAAGATACCAGAACCTCACCTTGGAGATGGCCTACCTGAATCAGGGTTTCTTAGGGAATTCCACCTCTT
The DNA here is from genome assembly GCF_014898055.3 of Talpa occidentalis. Classification (NCBI taxonomy): domain Eukaryota; kingdom Metazoa; phylum Chordata; class Mammalia; order Eulipotyphla; family Talpidae; genus Talpa; species Talpa occidentalis. The sequence goes on from NW_023601543.1 coordinate 16,565,033, forward strand.
CTGTAGCGGACTTGATCTGCCTCTGCTGCAGCGGACTTGATCTGCCTCCGCTCCTCCTCCTGCTGCTTCCACCCACTGCGTCCAGAGCCCAGAGCGGCGATTCTTCCACAGCAGGATGTTTGTGCGCCCAGAGAAGCGGCTCGTGTGTGGAGATGCTGCTGCCCTTTGCTAACACAGAGTCCGACCCAGAGCTCTGCAGGAGGGCCTCTCAGACACCCTCCTTCTGCACGGATGGGGCAGAGGCCCGGAGGTCCCTTCCTTGAGGCCCCGGAGGAAGCACCGAGCCTCTCCATCCAGACTTGGTGCTGTGGACCATTCTGAGCAATCTTCCTGAAAGGGCAGAGGAAGCTGAAAGCCAAGAGACCCGGTGCGGTGGCCTCTGGAGGACCAAGAGCTGCTGCCCAGGCCTGAGGGGTTCTGCCTCGCGGCCCGCTTGTCCGGCCTGGGCTTGCTGTTGGCCCGGAGGCTGCGGAGCTGGTGCTGCCGCAGCCTTAAAGGCCCTGGGAGAAGCAGGCCACCCGTTCCGACGCCGGAAGGCCTGTGCTGCCGGAACCGTGCACACCCATCCGGCTTGAGCCAGGCAGTTTACAAGAGCCTCTTCCTCGGTTTCCATGGCCCTTGGCGTGAATACTGGAGGACGTATACTACTGTGTGTGCTGTGGTTATTATTCTCGGATATGTTGGATTTTTTTGAGGTAAGTCCACATGTACTTCTGTAAAAGTGTGGTTTGTAATCCAGAGTTATTGAAGAAAAGATTCTGGTTTTCTGCTTTGAATTGACTCTAGAAGTCTTATGATGTTTCCTACTTATTTCTGCCTGGTAGATTTCACCTGTTTCAAGTGACGAAGTGTACATCGACTATCAACTGTGTCCTTGATTCAGCTCCACAGGCTATATTGTTTGTGAAATGTACATTCAAAGTATAAAATACCAAATCATAAAATTAACTTTAAGTTTTACTTTTGGTGTTATTTTAATTTACCTTCCCGTTAGCCCCGCTTGGAGCTTTATAGATACGTTGTGTCATAGTTGACAATTCTGTATCCGGTGTTTGTGCACATTCCTGCGCCTTACTCAAGACGTATAGCATCTGGATCTCAGTTGACTAGCATTGCATTTGGGGAGTCTGTCTATGTTGCAATGATATTCAGATATTTTTATGTACACTAAAGTTGCATAAACTTTTTATCTAGAAGATTTTCATGGAGAGAATTTAAGAGGCTTCACACTTTCTGCTTGTTAATAATGGAGACTGCTTTTTATTTTACTTTCCCTTTTCACTGTGTACCTGGAAGTCAAGTGACTTAATTATAGCCATTTGTTTCTTTTAACTTCCTTATGATATGCCTTTTGTGTTTTGATACCTTCAATAGCTTATTGCTACTGCAGTTTACTTGAAGATTTGTTCCGCGTATGTGTATGTGTATGAGCATGCAAGTATTTCCCAGTTATTTAAGTAGAAAGAGCAGTAGGTTAAGATCCAGGCGAATGGCTTTTATTTGTGATTATCCCTCAAATTTTCTCAATTTTGGTTTGGCCCAGTCTTTCCCCGCCCCCCCTCCCCCAGCTCCTACAACACTGATAGGGATGGAAGTTCCTGAAGTTGCAGAAAAAAAAAAAGGCAGGGCCTAAAACTTAATTTACATATAGATATGGGATTTGGAGAGAATGATAACAAAATATGTTTGAGTTAGCATTTGTTCACAGGGAGAATCAGGGGTGTAGATGAAAGGAGCATGGCCGGAGATCTGGTTCCTAGAAATGAGGTACAAGATGGTGACTGTTGTTTGAAAAAAAGTAAGGCAGAAGCCTGGTTATCAGAATCAGGCTTGAATAACTGTAAACTTCTTTGATGTTGATTTATACTGAAATAGAGCTCCCTAAATCTCTTTTGCCTAAATAAGGATTAGTTTCATATCTGTGAGCTTTCAACTGAGGACCAGTTAAGCTCTATCTGAAGAGAAAGATATCATGACTCTTGGAACCTGGTAGAGCCTACCAGACTTAAGGTTTCTAGGGTGAATCTCTGTTTTGGTCTGTGTTGACCAGAATGAAGACCTGATACAGAAGCCTTCATGTTATTGTTTTATTACAGGGTCCCATGTCAGGAAACAGGAGTGAAGGAGCAAGAGAGATACAGGGAAAGAGGAAGAGCTAATATGCTGCTCTGTTACTGAGCTGGCTGCTGGGAAATGTGATTGCCTGATTCTCAGAACTGATGACCTGCCCCCATATTTTATTCAGGCTAGGAGGGTGTGGGGAGAAAGCAGAAAGAATTTTTCCTTGCTCCAGTCTCTCATTCGTCAGAGGTTTATCATGGGGCTTTAGTTCCTTTATTTCTACATTCCCCATTCATGATCCCATTTATGTCAGTTAACTGGAAATCCTGGGGTAGGGGGCAAGAGACATGCTATGAGGGCAGGATGCCAGGGACTCTTAGGTTGGTCAGAGTCAAGGTGACCTTTAAACTTACCATCCAAACTGGAATAGTTCTTAGAGAAAAATGGGGCAATGTTAATAATTAAAATGAGGCAACAGTTTTACAAACTCTCCCAAGCAAACTGGGATGTTTTTAATTAGATTCCAGAAATGGAACAGAATACCAAAAGTTAAAAAAAAAGGATCATGGGTGATTCAAAAGAAGTGTGTGATGTAATTTTTCTCATTCATAAATATGAAAATTTTATGTAATTAATAAGGTTTTTAAATCAACTTTTTTTAAAGAGAAACGAAATTTATTCAAGTGGGTGCTCAGAGGGTTTGGGGAGAATGGGATTGAATACAGCAAAGCAATTTTTTTTTAATTCTTAAGCATAAGCCAACTATATGGAACAAATTAAATCATAATTAATTTGTTGAAGTAGGAGAGAAGGAAACAAAAACCTGCCTGTTAGTTCTCTATCCCATACTTTGAAGAAACCTTTAGAGCAGCACTGTCCTGTGAAAAGTAATTTTAGCTACAAGTGTGAACTGCATAAGTGATGTTATGTTTCCACATTAAAAACTAAGACAAAATAGGTGTGGTGATATAGTTAACTCAGAATATTAAAAAAATTAACATTTCAGTATGTCATCAATATAAAATGATTAATGAGATATTGTAATAAAACTTCAAAATATAATGTGTATTTTACAATTATCACACATCTCAATTTGGACCAGCCACATTTCAAGTGTCCAAGAGCTCTATGTGACCACTGGTGACCTTATTGGGTAGCAGCACACATTTTGGGTATTTTCTGAGTTTTAAAATAAAAATTTTATTATGAAAAATCTCAAACATTAGCTAAGTAGTATAACGAACCACATAAATCCATTACCAACTACAATTTTATATCAATTATAATTGTAATTAAATTATAATTACATGATAATGTTGCTAATCTTGTGTCATATATTCCTCAACCTATATTTTTTCCTAGAGTATTTTAAAACAATGAATGCATGTGTTTTTTTTTTTTTTAATTGAGGTAACATTGGTTTACATCTTTGTGTTTTAGAAGTACAGGCTCTCCCTCTTTAAGTGTGTCACCACACTATACTCACCACCAAAGTTCATTGTGCTCCTTCCCCACTTTCCCTCCCTCTCTGCAAGCCTCAGTTCTATGATCAGCTTCCTAGGGTTAGTTGTTTGACTTTATTTGACCCTTTGTTGAACGACAAATACTGGATGGTGTCATTTATATGTGGAATACAGAGAAAGCACAAGTATTCCTGAGAGCAGTTAGAAAATTTTGCAATAAAGGGATGTTTTACTAAGCACTTCTTATTTCTTCCCAATGTACCACTATCTGTGAAAAAAAATTCAACTTTTGTTTATTCATTCCAAATACATATTGAGAAAAGATATAGGAGAGGGAAAGGTTATTTTTTTCACAAAGTCATTTTTCATATTTGTGAAGAATACTGTTTTGACCTTCTTACACACTGAGATTCTCAAGGGAACAGAAAGACATGTTTGTTTAATGGAATCAAATAGTCTTTAATCTTAATACCATTTAAATAATATGATGGAATCAGATGTGACCTTAATATTATTGAGTCAAATCTTTTTGGTATGATAGTCCAGCCTTTGGAGTTTCAATGCATTAATAGACTGTACTATTTATGATTGTTTTAAAAATTCATGAAAAATCTACTTTTTCACCTTCTGTGTATGTTTGGTAGAATTTGAATGAAATAGAGTGAAGTCTTCCCCTTTGAGTATCTATGCACTTACTCTTAAATAGTAAACTCTAGTCTAGTCTATTTAGTCTTAGGAGGGCTTTAATTCCTGTTGCTTTACCACTCATAATGACAAGTTGTTTTAAATCAGTGGTTTGCAACTCTATAAACCCCAGCAACACTTCATAGAAATGAAATCTTAAAATACATTCAACATATAAAAGCAAATCTTTTCAGGAGGGATCATGGTGCTTTATTTTTCACTTTAATTTTCTTTCTTTAGGACACTGTGCATAGCCCTAGGTTTTCCAGAGCATAGTTTGACAAGCCCTGTTTTAAACCATGACCATTTTCTGCCCTGTTCCTTATAAAATCAATAGCACACATTTTCTAGGTGGTTGACATAGGTTGTGTTTAGAGAACCAAACCAGCCTATGAATATAGTACAGGTGAATCCAAAGTACATGTCTCAAAGATGAGACAGATTGCCTTGGTCATTTTAATACCTTTTTATACTCAGTTGCATTCAATTCAGTTAAATTCAAAAATGTTTTATTGGATGCATGTTCAACAAACTGTGTGAAGTGGTAAGAAAAATATAGAAATGAATTAGGTAAGGTCCCTGTCTTTAAAGAGAACATCTTCTTCTGAATAGTTCAGTAACTGATTACATAGCTATATTTAAGATGTGGAAAATCTAGTCAGTCAGTCATTCAACAAATATTCACTGATGCCTAGTATATTAGAGAAAATGCACTGTGTGAATCTTGGAATGAAAGAATAGAAAATTGAATATGAACATTTTCATCCTCCAAGATCCCATATCAAGGAACAGAGACTATAAAACCTACACCTTGGTGCTGATTCATGCCTTAGGTAATTGCTATTATTGTATAAAATATAAGTTCACTCTTTTATATGTGTGCAGATTATATTCTTACTATTGTTGAATCTTATATTCTGGAAGTAATAATGACCTATTATTTTTTGCTTTGTGGTGTTAGTAGTGGAAGCAGTGATTAAATTTTTTTTATATCTGTGAGAAATTGCAATGGCATAAAATTCCCATTATTAAGATTTTGTTGTTAACTTGATGACCCAAATTTAATGAATAGAGTTAACACTTCCATTCATCAGTTTTCACATTTCAACAGTGTATTTCACAAGAATCAAAATAAATCAAACTGTCCACTGAGCAGTGAAAAAGCTCATGAACTTGATCTAAAATATCTCTTTTTAAAATACCATCATTCGGCAGCCTGTTGACTTAGAATTATTTTAAAAAGTATGTTTGCTGACTTAATTTTTGTTCACCACTTTATTACAACTGGTAGTGTATCATATTTGAAGTTGCAGTTAAGGAGAAGGTGTATTAGAAGAAGTTGATAGACTCAACAGTTACAATGAAGGAGATAGATGTAGCAGAATCAACCAGAATTTCATGTTGTATGTTTTTAAGTGACAACGAACATTCCTCAGAGGTTCAGTAACTCCAAATGAGCATAAGAAAGTGACAAAGAAAATTTGAAGTCAGTAAGTTTGATGTGACTTTTATAAGAGTAGATCCTTAATGCAGATGGAGTGCTAATTGTTGGCATGTTTCAGTGTGTCTAGGAAAAGTTTGAATGGGAAACCAGACTCATTTACCTCCTGAATTGGCCTTCTCCCCCTATGATCCCCACAGACCTGTAGAAGGAAGTGGGTTAATTGGGACTTTGCACATCAAAGAACTCCCAATTCCTCTGTTATGTATTTCTGAATGAATGACATCAGGCAGTTGCAGCTAATGGTAAGATTTAATTTAAGAAGAAAGAGGAAGAATGTCTAAGAGTTTAGTTTGATAGATTGTTATCCAGCCATGTAAAGGAATGAAGTGTTTTGAGGATTTGAAAAGTCTACTTAGTAGATTTTTATTATGGACTATACATATACCACTATTACTCATAGAATTAGAATACAAATGAAATGTATCTAATACAGACTATGTGCTGGGCAAATTTAATCTTCCCTTGTTGATTGAGAAAACACATCAATATAGTGTCTATCTTTTAGTCTATAGTGATGAATACAAGCTCTCCCAGTAAATAGAGCGTTCCAGTTGGATTTTCTCTATTTAGACAATTTTGTTTAGTTTATGAGACACAGCCAGATGAATAGGACCAAAATTTATTGACCACAATCCGTCATAATTTGTCATCTGACTGCTGGGTATCTGTTTTCATAGCTATGAGAAAATGAAAAGATAATTTATATCAAACTGAATAGGTATACATGTATTCCTTAGTAAATTAAGATTGGGTCAAACTTTTCATCATTTATAGATGTTGTAATAATAACATTTTCATTCTACTATTGACCTTATGCACAAGGAAACAGTTTGCCACTATTATGATTCACTATGCGTAAAACTCAGAAGGCTGTTGTAAAATCTTTAAATTACAAATCATCATGGATAAAAATGAATACTAGAAGCAAAATACAAGGTTATAAAAATTACTATCAACAAGTAAATGTCATGAATATATAAATTATTTTCACTGATCAGGGTAACAACAGGAATAAGATAACATGCAATAAATAACTTGTTATGATAAACTCAGTACAATAAAACAATTCACTGAAAGCTTGTGATAAAATATTCAGTATACAACATACATAAATATACCTTAGCACTATTTAAAAGGCCCCTTTACTTTAACAAGTCACATAAATTGCAAAACAACTTAAATAACTATAAGGAAAACTGAGTCTGATACTTATCCCTTTATCATGTTCTTTTTTTTTTAATTTTAAAGATCAGAAAGCTTACATTTTGAAATTATGTGAAACCTTTGAAGTCCTCAGGGTATTCCTGACTCTGATACTTAATATGACTTTGACATAAGCATCCTTATGATAAACAACAGTGTTTGAAAAATCAGAGCTTCCTTCATAATGTGAGGATCAAATGTATACTTATGTATATGAAACATATCAGGCATAAAAATGCTGAGTAAAAACTAATCACTGATTTATTGTCAACTTGTAATAATTACTACTTATGTAGTCTTTATGCTGTGGTTTGGTGGGGTGGTGGTTAAAATGAATAGGAATATAAAAATAAAATTTATTATAAAAAAATAAAAATGAAATAAAATCCCCAAAAAAATGAATAGGAGCTCTTCAGTAACTCATGATTAGTACAGAATACAGAGTAAATGGGCATATTATTTATCTATTGTTGCTATAACAAAATTATCAGTAATTTAGCAACTTTAAATAACACCATATAGCTCAACTGCGTTTTCTTAGGGTCTCACAAGACCAAAGTCAAAGTAGTGGATCAGGTGGGGTTTTTCTCTCAAGTTGTGAGAAAATATCTCACTTATTCATGTTGTTGGCAGAATTCATTTCCTTGAGGCTGTACAAATAAGGTACCTGTTTCCATGTTAGCTATTTTCTGGGGACTGATTTTTGCTCCTAGAAGTTGCGTATATTATTTTTTTAAATTTATTTTTATTTACTTATGCATACAAGAACTGGGGTGTAGGCCAAAGGTGTGGGAGTGGGGTGAGAGGATTCACCAGTAACAGAGTGGGGAGCAGAACAGGCAATCTACTGAAATGCACTGCTGAGGGGAGCAGCGGGCAAGACAGGAGAGTCCACTGCGCCATGTGGGTCGCTTCCTGGCTGGGGATCGAACTCATGCTGCAGTGGCTGCCAATAGCTTGATAGTGCTGACTTTAACCCCTGCACCACCAGGGATGTCCTTGCCTATGTTCTTTCTTGTGTGGCCATTTTCATCTGCAAATCAGCAATGATTTGTTGGGTCTTTCTTAATGTCTGGAATCATTCTGACTGCTCTTTCTGTCTTTCTCTTCTGTTTTTAACAACTAGCATGATTATTTTGGGCATACTCTGAAAATCTAACTATTTTAAGGTCAGATTATTAGTACGATTAATTATATTTGCAAACTCCTCTTTCCCATGTCACTTAACATATTCAAGGGAATAATGCCAGAGACTGGAGATCATGGTGGCAAAAATTCTACCTACCTCAGTGAGTAATTAATTACAGCACATAGTATTTTCATCTAAAAGGCACAGAGATTTTTATTAAATCATTGAATTAAAGCCCCAGATCCATCATGCTTATTGTTGGGAATATACCAATCTCATGACTCTTATGATGATTATTAGGTAAATGTATGAAGATTTAAATTTAAACATGACTCATGTTAGTGATTTTAGTGCTACTTACAGAATTATGTACAAGTTAACTGTGTGCAGAAAAGAGTGTCATTCAGTTTGGAAGATTGCAGAAACACTTCATAGAGGAAATGCCATTTAAGTCAGATGATAAAAAAAGTATTAGTGTATAAGGCTGCCTATTTTATAGCAACCACTACCATACTTACATGTTAGTGTGTTAAATATCCTGTTTGCTGAGTGATCATTGAGTTTTACTAACCCTAGAAGGTATATAGGTAGGTTTTATTACTTCACTGTAAAATATGAAGTCAAGGTTTTGATCAATAGTGTTCAGAGAGGGAGTGGAGGTACATATTGGAATCACTGGAGGCACTCAAACAACAGTGCAAAACAATGAAAATCTGGAAGTGAGCACAAAAATATTTAAAAATGTGCTTACTCTTTAAAAAAAAAAAAACTAAAATGGGACTTGAGACTTACTTTTTACTTTGTGGCAAATACTGCTTATTTTCTCCCCAACAACCATCCTACCCTTCTTCAGTATCACTATTCCACATTTTTATCTGGACACATGGCTGTCCAGAATAAACACTTCATTTCTCAGCCTCCTTGAGACTAGATTAGGCCATGGGACAGAGTTTTATCTATCTTTGTAAAGAAAGAAAAAGAGTTTTGTGTGATGTAGTACTATCTTAGGCTGTCATAATAAAGTACCATGAACAACAGAAGTTTATTGTCTCATTAGTCCTTGGGGCTAGAAGTTCAATGTCAAAGTGTCATCAGAGTTGGCTCCTTCTGAGGTGTATGACAGAAGTATCTGTTCTAAACTACCCTCCTTGATTTGTAGCTGGCCATGTACTCCCTGTCTTTGTATTTGCCTCTGTCCAAATGTCCCTCTTTTTTATAAAAAAAAAAGATTTATTTATTTATGCATACAGGAGCTGGGGTACAGGCCAGAGGTGTGGGATGGTGAGAGGATTCACCAGAGAGAGAGTGGGGAACAGAACAGGCAGATCGACCAAAGTACACTGCTGAGGGGAGCAGCGTGTGAGACAGGAGAGGTCTGCTACACCATGTGGGCTGCTCCCTGGCTGGCCAGGGGTTGAATTGTGCTGCAGAGCCTGCTCACAGCTTTACAGGCTGCGTCTTAACCCTTTGCGCCACCAGGGAGCCCTACAAATATCCTCTTTTATAAGTACACAAATAATTTTGGATTTGTGCTCACCCTAATAACCTCATCTTAATGAACATATCTGCAATTACCTTAATTCCAAATAAGGTCACATCCTGAGGTACTGGACCTGAAGAATTTAGCATATGAATTTTGGGCACATAATCCAGCCTATAAGTAACATGATTTCTCAGAAATGTCTTTAAACAGGGAGGGATGGTAAGTATTTTTCTTCAGCTTTTCTTCTTTTTATCAGATAGAATGCAAATATTATGTTTATAACTCTAGAGAATTTGAAAGTAGAAGTCAAGATGGCAGCCCAACTATATATCAAGGGCCTAGGTCCTTGAGAATGTAAAGGCAGCCTAACTAGCCATGAACTACTAACCTCCAGATTTGTAAGATAAAGAGATAAATTTTATAAGATAAATAGAGACATTTTTATCTTGTTTTAGTGACTGTTATTTGGAATTTTCTTTTAGATGCAAACCAGTCAATCCTACCATATATTTTGAACCCCTTATGTTTTGAATTATTTCTTTCCACATGCATTGTTTTTAATTAAAAGTATCTTTATTTTCCTTTATGTAGTTAGTTCTCCTATGTTCAAAACTCTTCTATATTAAAAACAAGTTAAAAAAAACTCAATTGACATTCATTATTTTGATGAAACATGACATAGTTTCATATTCACAATTATTTTTATGCAAATGATTTTTAAAAATCACGTCAGGCAAAATTTTATTTTGCCTTCTGTCTGTTACTGATATATGTAAATCTCTCTCCCTTTCTCTTTTACATATATTTATCCATGTCACTGACCCTTTATTGGAGAAACATTTATCTATAGTTTGTGACTCCTTGTGCAGTGGAAAAGGAGCTCTTTCTCAGCTACCTCTTCACTATTCCTTTATTTTCAGCGAATATGTAAAGTAGAGAATAGTACCTAATACGATTAATATACTGACTTGTAACAGATAAACAGTAGCCTTTTGGAATGTGGGTAGCTTCACATATGGGTTGTGGGGTACTTTTGCTGTTGCAAACTTTTAGCTCCTTATATACCATTTTAATTCTATATGCCAGTGGTCTTATCATCTTTTGGGTCATGAACCTATTTAAGAATATGGTGAAAGCTATGGATTCTCTTCTCCAAAAATGCACATACCTGCAAAAATTTGCATACAATTTCATGAGGTTTGCCAACTCTAAAAATTCATCCATAGATACCAGTTAACTAACTTTGTTCTATAAAATCCTGAAACATAATTCCAGAAAATATATTTCTTTGTTTCATTGCTAACCTAACCTCAAAAAGTACCTTTTGGAATGCAGTTGGATTGTGCCAAATATAGGAACAAATTTTAAATTAGTGCAGCTTTTTTCTTGGAAACAATGGCATCCTTTTTCTGACCCACTCCCTCCCTCCAGTGTTTGTTTCATTCTATCTCCTCAACATACTGTCATTTTCCTGCAAATATCTACACTCTTTAGTTCTTATCAAAATACCTTTTCTAGAAAGGCATTCAAACTAAAAGTGTAGATGTATAACAAGAACAAAAGCGATATCTACCAGGGATATTTCCTATTGAGAGAAAAGAAGAAATATGTATCCAAATAAATTCTTCTCTACTAGATACAGGCATCTGAGAACAGGTGGGTGAGATACATCATTGGAGTGGAAACACTTTGGGAAACCTATCAATCTTACCATAAATCAGCTGAACATTCTCCATTATGCAAGCCAGGCTATGTGGATTTACTTCATATGTAGTAGTGTAATTTTTTTTCAATTATTTTCAGCAAATATTCCTCTAACTTATTTAAATGTTTATAATAATTAAAGCCATGCCCTAATGGTATACTAGTATATTTTCTTTGTAGAAATTCTAAGTTCAGTATTTTTTTTTTATTTCAATATTTCCATTCAAGTGGTTGGTACTTCAGAGTCATTGAATCTAAGATTGTGTGTTTACCTATTAAGGAAGAATTTTATTATAGAATTTTTTAGCATAAATTTATGGCCATCTCTCCAGGAGTCAAAACATTAGAGCACTAGTCCTATTAGCTTAAAGTGAAAGCACAATGATGACATTTTGGTCCAGTGTGAAAATGTAAAATATTCAATATGTTATAGTACTTCAGGAATGTTAATTTACCGATGAAAATCATTCCACTTAGAGAATATTCCACTTAGATTATTTTTAAGATTGTCCCATTGTCATTATGCAGGGAAAGGCAAAGCAAATAAGTAGAATGGAAATTCTTAAACATTTGTCTTTAAAATTCAGCATACTAACCTCATTTACAAATGGAGGTCTAGCCAATGAAAAAAGGTCTTCTTTCATGTCTTTAAAAAATATCTGCTTGTCTTGTTGATAAGATAGGCTAGGTGTTACAAAAGGTAAAAGCAGAACCCAAATGTATGTGTTAGGTTTCTTTTACTGCTGTATGACTGAAGGGAAAATGCACACTACCTCTTCCATTTCTTCTTAGGCTGGTGAATTCATGAAATTAACATCATACACATTAGGTGGAGAAAAGAACAAATTTAATTATATATGTACATAGAATCTATGTGAATGTTGATTCTAATGTAAATGGGGCAAAAATGAAGGTATTTATATCCTGAGCTAAGGAATGGGGTAGGGTCCTTCTGCTGCAAAGAGAGAGTTGAGGGACTCACATGACGAGGAGAGACCAGATGTTTCCCACTTCTCTGAAGAGGAAATGCAAATGGCCAACAGGCATACGAAAAAATGTTCACTTGTAATCAGGGAAATGCAAATCAAAACTACCATGAGATACCATCTTACACCAGTGAGAATGGCATATATTAAAAAAACTAGCAACAACAAATGTTGGCGAGGGTGTGGAGAAAAAGGAACTCCTCTGCACTGTTGGTGGGAGTGCAAACTGGTCCAACCACTATGGAGAGCTGTGTGGAGATTTCTTGACCTACTAAACATAGAGCTTCCATATGATCCAGCAATTCCACTCCTAGGTATTTACCCAAAGGACACAGAAACATCAATTCCAAAGAACACCTGCACCCCTGTGTTTATAGCAGCGCTATTTACAATAGCTAAGCTTTGGAAACAGCCCAAATGCCCAAAAATAGATGACTGGATCAAGAAGATGTGGTACATATATACCATGGAATATTACTCAGCATTCAAAAAAGATAAACACATGCAATTTGCAGCAACATGGATGGCGCTGGAATGGATCATGCTCAGCGAAATAAGGCAGAAAGAAAAAGAAAAATACCAGATGGTCTCACTCATAGCAGGAATCTAGAAAACTTAAATAAGGGACCAGGAAAATGAATAACTATAAGAAAGTGAAAATCAAAATCAAGAAAAAACTATGAACCAGAGACACTTTTTGGGGGGTGGGGGGCGGGAGGGGAGGGATTGGGGTCAGAATGGGGGGGTTGCAATTGTATGGGGAATATAAAAATAAAATTTATTATTTAAAAAAAAATCCCAACTTAGTGTAGTACCCCCAACCTTTATTCTAGATAGTGAAGAGAGTGGCAAGCATTTCTCCTGAATCTGCAGGGCCTCAACTAGCCTGAAATAATCCACATGCCAAGGTGACATGTCTTGGAAAGCCTGTTCTGGACATCTTGGGGAGGCCTCTCTGACCATCTTGGGGAAGTCTGTTCTTTACTGAATAACAAATTAACATAAACTTGGTGACTTAACTAGTTTTCATTTATTATCTCACAGTTTCTGTGGATAAGACGTACTGGCATGATGTAACTGGTTTCATCATGGGCTTCCCAGGTTGAAATCAATGTTCTGCTGGGTTTGTCATCTCAGCAGAAACTTGAGATCCTCTTTCAGGCTCATTCAAATTGCTTGGCCGAATTTATTCCTTGCTTTTGTGGACTGAGGTCCCAGTTTTTTTCTAGCCACCAGTTAGTCACTGAGCTCCTAAAGGTTGCCTTCCAGTCTTAGCATGTGGCTCTCTCATAACTTAGTACTTTAAAAAAAATATGTATTACTTTAAAAATATATTTTTAATGTACCATTGTTTTATAGTAATATGTTCACAGTATAGGATTTCTCCCCTCAGGTGTAGTCACTGAAGCTGTCCCACCACTGAAGCACCATTAGTCCTCCACCATATTTCTTTGGACTCTTCCCCCATAAGTACTGCCTTATCCTTCCTCGCCCAGCCCTTTTCCTCTCCCCTCCTGGATGCCTCAGATCTATAGTCAGCTTTCAAGATTTAGTTTCAATATTTTCCTTTGTCTGACCCTTTGATTTCTCTATGTTCCACATATGTGACACCATACAGTATTTATCTTTCTCCCTCTGGCTTATTTTGCTTAACATAATCCCTTCCAGCTCCTATACATCATAGTACTTGATTCTTCAATGTCAGCAGGAGAATTTCACTCCAGTCTGTGACATGGGAGCCTGCGTTATGTAACAAACATTTCTATCTCATCACCCTTGCCATGTAAGGTAAATAATTAAGGGAGTGACTATACCATTATAGTCATAGAGCCCCTCAAACTCTAGGGATAGGATAAGACAAGACATGTACGCTAAGAAGCAGGATTATTGAGAGGCAGTGTAGAATTTTGCTAAACACAGCTCATCATGACAAATGTTGATCTCTTGCTTAATCAGAGTCTGTTACAGGTATGTGTAACTCTCCAGGGCAGCCATCCTTCATACTTAGCAATCCTGACTACTTCAGTCTTTTGGCACTGCTGTATCTGCATGACACTTCTTCCTCAGCTGTCTTGGCAGGGGAGGAAGCACTGGAGAGATAGGAACTAGCAATTAAATATTTCCAGCCTGAAGTAATGTACACCCACTTAGATTTTATTAGCCAGTGAGAGTCAAATGACTATGCCTTATTCCAAAGAAAAGGGAAATGGAATCTTCCCACAAACCTGAAAGTAGATAATCAGATATTGGTGAACAGTAGAAATGTGAAATATGTACCACAGCATAGTGATAGCAATCTCAGGCTCCTTCCTCAAAGGTGGGCCTTATATTGATATGGGATGAATTCTTTTCATTTTTAAAGAGCTTCATTAGGAAATAATTTATACATCATAAAGTTTACCCATTTAAAGTATACATTCAATAATTATTAGCATATTTACTAGCTGAGTTCCTTTTTTTTTGTTAAAGATTTATTTATTTATACAAGCACTGGGTACAGTCAGAAGCGCGGGAGGGTGAGAGACTTCACCAGAGACAGAGCGGGGAACAGAACAGGCAGACTGAAACACACTGCTGAGGGGAGCAGCGGGCACGGCAGGAGAGGTCTGCGCGCCATCTCGGACTCTCGCTGGCGGCCTGGGATTGAACCGGCGCTGCAGAGGCTGTGGGCAGCTTTGCAGCCCAGCGCTCAACCACCGCGCCACCAGGGGAGGCCCTGAGTTCTTAACCATGTAATTTTAATAAACATTTCTTAAGTATCTACTGAGTATGTAGCAATATTAAATCCCATGTAGGGAAAAAGAAAATAAATGATTTTTTTTTTTTTACCCTGAGATGACAATCTAATTGTTAAACAGGAAGTGAGTATGTAAGAAGCCACTAGAGAACAATCTCAAGTATTTAAATATATTAAGAAATACCAAATACATGATTCCAAAATGGGAAGGAAAGTTACATTTGTTGGACATCTACTACTCAACATCCACCATACTAAATGTCTTCTGTATACTATCTCATGTAAGCTTTGTAACAATCTAATCTATTCCAGTTTTATATTTGTGGAGCTAACACTCAGAGTAATTAACTGTCTTTCTCAGTTTCACACAGCTAGAAGTTAGAGTCAGAATTAAAATTCACTTCATTCTTAATTTAAACCCAGATTTGTTATACTAGCTGATAACTAGTATACCAACCGATTAAAAACACTAGCATTTTTTAAATTTTATTTTTATATTTCTCATACAATTGCAACCCCCTTATTGTGACCCCATTTCCTCCTTTCCCCGTTCCCCCCCCTCCACATAGTGTGTCTCTGGTTCATAGTTGTTTGTTGATTTTGATATTTTCTTTCTTATAGTTATTCTTTTTCCTGGTCCCTTATTTAGGTTTTCTAGATTCCTGCTATGAGTGAGACCATCCGGTATTTTTCTTTTTCTTTCTGGCTTATTTTGCTGCGCATGATCCCTTCCAGCTCTATCCATGTTGCTGCAAATTACATGTGTTTATCTTTTTTGAATGCTGATTAATATTCCATGGTGTATATGTACCACATCTTCTTGATCCAGTCATCTATTTTGGGGCATTTGGGTTGTTTCCATAGCTTAGCTATTGTAAATAGTGCCGCTATAAACATAGGGGTGCAAGTGCTCTTTGGAATTAACGTTTCTGTGTCCTTTGGGTAAATACCTAGGAGTGGAATTGCTAGATCATATGGAAGCTCCATCTTTAGTAGGTTGAGGGATCTCCACACAGCTTTCCATAGTGGTTGGACCAGTTTGCACTCCCACCAGCAGTTCAGGAGAGTTCCTTTCTCTCCACATCCTCGCCAACATTTGTTGTTGCTAGTAAAAAAAAAAAAAAAACTAGCATTTTATACCAACAGATACAAACAGTGGAGTGAGGCTTATCTCTGAATTATACCATTTGAGGGTAGATATTTTATGTTGATGTCTGGGATTTTACAGTGGCATTCATTTCCCAGCCAGTTCTTTTCTTTAGAGAAAAGTGGATCATAGGAAATTGTGATTGTTCATATTCTGACAAATAGTTTTGGATTTTTGTTTGTTTAAGTAACTCAGATCACACTCTGATAAAAGAGCCAAATCCTTCTGCAATATGTTGGGATTGATTAGATGGCTCAAGTAAGCACTGACAGCCTGGTGACTGCTTCTGTATATTGACTATGATAGACAGTCTATGATAGACAGCAGGGAAAGACAACCTGTGGTTGACATAACTACTAGATGTGGAAGATGAAGAATATTTCTAGAGGAAGTTTGAACTGTGACTTGATAATACTAAGGTAGTAGCCAGGAATGGAATTCTTAACAATTTGGGGATTAAGAAGGGTCGGAGAATGAAGCAGCATACTATCTAGGTTGTATTAGTGAAATTCGGTATAAAATGGCAAATAGATTTTATTGCCCTAGAATAAAGTCTCTGGCAATATGGAGAATTCCAAGGAAGTGCTTAGAAGTGCTTATTACATTTTTTTACAATCCAGCAAAAAAGATGGGAATAGACTTACTAATATGCAGTGGTATGGTGGACTTCATTATGGACTGTGTAGGAAAGTACCCTGTATGTATCATATACCTTCAAGTTTCATGATCATCCTGAGAATACTTTCAGGATTGTTCCTACTAATTCAAGAAGACTTAACCTATTTAGATAGCAGAAAAAAAAAGATGAGGAGAAAATTAAGCTCACAGATATTTTGGGGGCAAATAATATTGGCTGATAGCATGTCTTATACTGAATTTAGTCTTACTGACTGAGAGAGACAACCATGGTAAGACTCATATTGGGTTGTTGTGATGGAAATAAAAGTAAGGAATTATGATCCTCACATCCAGAGAACACCTCTGTAAGACTCTCTCTTTTCCTTGTCTTTGTCTTACCCACCATCAAGGTAGGTATTTAATAGTAAACTGTGACTGGAAGTTTACTCTGTAGTATTAATTTCATTTTGTTACTTGATTATGGGATGCTGTGCAGATTTTGAATATATGAGTTGTTCTCTAATGTGTTCAATGGGTTCATTTGCCTGACAGCCTTTCAAGTAGCAAGCCCTTGTTGACATTATTTTGCTTTGTTTTGTAACATGAGATGTTGTGGTTAAGTATCTTGGAAATTACCTAGTAATCCATTATCAGGTGAATTTGATTTACTAGCTGATTGATTCTGGGAGGTTTATTTAACCCTTCACTCACTGCAGTGAGTGAAACAGAAGGTAAAAATAAAGACTTAGACATAAAAATTCCATCCCTCACTTTTCTGAACTGAATGATCCTTTAAGTCAGAACTAATTTAATTGTCCCAGTTTCTGTGCCATATCTGTATATCCATATTTATATATAAAGCTGTTTGTATCCTAATGTAGGTTATTCTACTTAAGAAATATTTAATTTCAGTTAGAACTATTTAATTGATTTAAGGTCATTCAATTGCCTTGAAAAGATATATGCTCTCTGTATACTTTTTGATTTTTTAAAAATTTGAAAACACTGAAATTTCCATGCTTTGCTTTACTGTTCTTTT
>NW_023601543.1:16582890-16637611 GCF_014898055.3 Talpa occidentalis
CAGCACCATTTATTGAACAAACTTTCTTAGCCTTCCTATACACAAACATAAATCTGAAGAAGAAGAAATCAAAAAAACCATCCCTTTTTTTATTGAAACAAAAAAATCAATATTTGGGAATAAATCTAACAAAAGAGGTAAAGGACCTATACAAAGAAAACTATAAAACACTGTTAAAAGAAATAGAAGTAGACACAACGAAATGGAAAGACATCCCCTCCTCATGGATTGGAAGAATAACATTATTAAATGGCCATCCTTCCAAAAGCAATATACAGATTCAATGCTATTCCAATCAAAATTTCAATGTCATTCTTCAAAGAAATAGAACAATTATTGATGAAATTCATATGGAATCACAGAAAACCCCGAATAGCCAAAGCTCTCCTGAAAAAAAAAGAAGGGAATGGAGGCATCACACTCCCAGACTTCAAACTCTACTACAAAGCCATAATCATCAAAACTGCATGGTATTGGAACAAGAACAGACATACAGACCAATGGAATTGAATAGAAAATCCAGAAATAAACCCACAGATTTATGGTCAACTAATCTTTGACAAAGGAGCAAAGACTATGCATTGGAGCAATGAATTCTATTTTTTTAAGACATTGTAGTCTGAATTTCATTTCTTTTGATTACACTTGGGTGATGTATCTGTGTTTAATATCTAGTTTTAACTTTTATACTTAAACATGAATAGAAATAATTCATTGGTAAAAAGAGAGAGATTGTAAAAAACAATAGAGCCTCTAAGATCTGTGGGACAACAATTGTATCAAAATGTGAGTGCCAGAAAGATAGAAGAGACAGATTTATTAAGAAAAATACAGCTTTATGAGCATAAATTATATCAATTGAATGAAATAGACAAATTCCTAGAGAGATACTAATTGCCAATACTGATTCAAAAAGAAATAGAAAATATGAACAGATTAATAAGTAAAGAAATTGAATTGGTGATTAAAATATTCCCTGAAAGAAATGCCCATGCCAAGAAGACTTCACTGGTGGACTCTATAAATAAAGGAGAAATAATACCAATTTTTCATAAACTGAGAAAATGGAAGAAAACATTCCATTATTCATTCTGCAGACACAAAAATCTTTAAAATCTTAGCAAACTGGTGAGTAGCATATAAAAAAAAAGGTTTATGCATCATGACCAGGTACAATTTATCCCAGGAAAGGCAAAATTGATTTGACATCTCAAAATCAATTAATGTATTACACTGTATTAATAGAATAAAGGGCAAGAAATACATTACCATCTCAATAGAGAAAAGTCATTTAACAAAGTCCAATGCCTTTTCATCATAAAAACATTCAAACAACTAGCAGTAGGAAAATGCTTCCTCAACTTGTTAAGAAGTCTCTATGAAAAGCCCATATTTAGCATTACACATCAAGGTGAAAGACTGCAGTTGGAATGATACAAGGATATATATGCTTTTGCCAGTAATCCTACATTGTACTGGCAATACTACAAATAAAATAATGCAAGAAAATAAATTAAAGGCATCCAGATTAGAAAACAAGTAGTAAAATTATCTTTATTCATAGATGTTATGCTCCTGCATATAGAAAACCCCCAAATATTAGTAGTCAGATTCAGCAATATCACAGTATAAATCAATATACAAAATCAATTGTATTTGTATATAGTAGCTACAGTCATAAAATCAAGTCAAAACAATTCCATTTACAATAACCACAAAAGAATGAAATACTTAGGAATAAATTTGACGTGACATTTCAGGTTTATGGGTTGCGAGATTCAGTACACAATACAGCACTGTCAAAATTACAGACATGCAACAGAATTGAAAGTCCAGAAACAAATCCTTACTTTTATGATCAGTGGATATTAGACAAAGGTGCTGAGGCAATAAAATGGAGAGAGGAAAAGTTTTTCAGTGAATAATGCTGGAATATACAAAAGCATGAATTTAGATCCTTTCCTTATACTATACACTAAAAGTAACTCAACATGGATAATAGATCTAAATATAAATGCTGAAATTAAGTATCAGACTTAAATACTCACTAATCTTGGTTTCACCAAAAGTTTTGTTTGATACAACACCAAATCATGGTCTGTAACATTTTTTAAAAATCATGTTATACTTCATAAATTAGGCTTAACGAAAGTCTAAAAAAATCATAAATTAGACTTCAAAATCAAAAATTTTTCTTCTTCAAAAGAAACAAGAAAGTGAAAAGATCAGTAAAAACTAGTTAAAAAAACTTGCATTGGTAAGAAGAGACAATGAAATTATATAGTTTATGTAAAGAAATCTTACCACTCAATATAAACCAATAAAAAATGGACTAATGATTTGAATAGATATTTTAGTAAGACGACAAATTAATGGCTAATAATCACATAAAATGATGCTTGATATCACTAGTTATTAGAAAACAGCAAAGTAAAACCAAAATGAGATACCACTTTAGACCCAATAAAATAGCTATAATAAAAAAGGAATATAAAACTATGAGTTATAGAGATATGGAGAAACTGAATTCCTCATATATTATTAGTGGGAAGGTAAAATGGTAAATCCATTTTTGAAAACAAGTTGGTAGTTCCTTAAAAAGTGACACATTCAAAAAAGATAAACACATGCAATTTGCAGCAACATGGATGGCGCTGGAAGGGATCATGCTCAGCGAAATAAGCCAGAAAGAAAAAAAAAATACCGGATGGTCTTACTCATAGCAGGAATCTAGAAAACTTAAATAAGGGACCAGGAAAATGAATAACTATAAGAAAGTGAAAATCAAAATCAACAAACAACTATGAACCAGAGACACTCTATGGGGGGTGGGGGTGGGGAGGGGAGGGATTGGGGTCAAAATATGGGGGTTGCAATTGTATGGGAAATATAAAAATAAAATTTATTTAAAAAAAAAGAAAAAGAAAAAGTGACACATAAACGTACAACCTAGTAACTCTGTACTTAGGTATCCATGCAAGGTAAACAGATAAAGAAATAATAGACAATATTCTTTATTCCATAGATATATATAGATATATGCAAATATTGGACTAAGGTGCAGTGGTAACAAAATGCGTATAGTAAAGGTATTATATAAATGTATACAGAATTATGTACAAAAATTTTCATAGCATCATTATTCATAATGACCTTGAAATGGACACAATTATGTTCTTCAACTGGTGGTGTAACCATATAATGAATATTAATCTTTAATGAAAGGGAGAGAAATACTGATAGATGCTATAACATAGACAGACCTTAGAAGCAGCTTGTAAAAGTAAAATACAAAAGACCACATACAATGTTTCTAATTATATAAAATGTCAAGGCAGGGAAATTTACAAAGAAAGCAGATCAGTGGCTGTCAGGGTGGAGATAAGTACAGTATTTTTTGTGTGTGTTTTTTTTTTTTTTTTTTGAGGTACTGTTGGCTTACATCATTGTGCTTTCAAAGTATAGTGTATCCCCTTCAGATGTTTTCTATACTGTTCAATACATCCAATAGTCCACTGTTGTCCATTGTGCCCACTCCCCACTTTGTTCTCAACCCTCCTTCTTCCCCTCCTGTCACGTCAGTTCTTATAGACAGCTTTCTAGGGTTTGTTGTTAATTTGGCTCTATCTGATCCTTTGTTTTCTCTATATTCCATATATAAGTGGCACCATCCAGTATTTGTCTCATTTTATTTCTCTTAGCATAATCCCTTTCAGCTCTGTTTTTGTTGCCACAAATGGCAGTAGTTTATCTATTTCATAGCTGAGCAGTATTCCATTGTGTATATATATACCACGTCTTCCTGACCCTCACATCTCTATTTGGACACTTAGGTCATTTCTGTAGGTTGGCTATTGTAAATAGTGTTGCAATGATCATGGGAATGCATATTTCCCTTTGAATTAGTGTTTTTGTATTGTTTTTGCATTCTTAGAGTAGATACCTAGGAGTGGAATTGTTAGGTGTATGGTAGATCCATTTTTAATCTTTTGAGATACCTCCATACTGTTTTTGATACTATTTTCCCAAAAAGAGTATAAGAGGGCGCCACTTTCTGCACATCCTTTTCAGCACTTGATAATTCTGGTCTGTTTGATATGGGCCATTCTCACACATGAGAGGAGGTATCTCATTTTAGTTTTGATTTCATTTCTCTGCCAATAAGTGATGATAAACTTCTTCGTGTACTCATTGGCTATCTGTGTAACTTCCTTGGAGAAGTGCCTATTTAGGTCTTCTGACCATTTTTTGATTGGATTATTTGTTTTCTGTTTGCTGATTTGTATGAGTCTTTTGTAGATCTTTGATATCATCTGTGTCAGATGTATGATGTGAAACTATTTTCTACCATTCACTAGGGTATCTTTTTGCTTTAATGACAATTTCCTGTGTTGTGTAGAAGCATTTTAGTCTGGTGTATTCCCAATTGTTTATAGTCTCTTTTATTTCAGTGTATAGTTTTTGCACATATTTTGTCAAATTTACTACTAAGTGTGTCATGTTGATTCAATTGTAAGTGATATGTTTTTGTTTTGACTTAGTATTATTCATTGCTTGTATATAATCAAATAATTTTTTTGTTGACCTGGAGTCAATTAATTTTGCTCAACTTTCTTTGGAATTATTATACCTTTTTTTAGATTCTGTAGGATATTATATATAGATAAATATGTTGTGTGGCGATATAAAGAGCTTTGCTTCTTCCTTTCTAATATGGATGCATTTATTTCTTTTTCATGCTTTATTTCATTGGCTAGAACTTCCAGTACAACATTAAGTGTTGAAAGTGGACATTCTTTCGTGTTATCTGATCTTAGGAAAACAGCAGTCTTCTGAAATTATATATGATGTTTGTTGTAGGTATTTTGTCAAGTTATGTGGTTGAGGAAAGTTACTTTTTATTACTAATTTACTGATAGTTTTTATCATGAAATGGTGATAGTTTTGTTTTTTTTCTGGAAATGTATACATAAAATTGGTAATTTATCTTCCCTAAATATTGGTCAGAGTTACTAATTATGCTATTTATTCAGTTGTTTGGAAATTAAGTAACATGCTTCTAAATAATGCACAGACCAAAAGAAGAAATACTAAAATAATTGAAATGATTTTTTACTCAATGAAAATGAAACATATGTAATTTTATAGGATGCAACTAAAGGATTATTTAAAGGGAAATGTGCAGCATTATAAATACTTACATTAGAAAGGAAAGAAAGGTCTCAAATCAATAACCTCAGAGTCCACCTTAAGAAAGTAGAAAAGAATAACTAATTAGATAACATAAAATATTGCTGTTTTGGTAAAGCAATACTTTAGTGGTAAATCCCACCCCACTCAAAAAATGGCTATTGTTTTATATCACACAGTACAATTATGAAAATCTGCATATTAACACTTAACCATATTCAGTTGTTGCCAATGTCCTTCAAATGTTCAGGACTCACTCAAAGATGACCTATTACATATAGCTGTATGTGTCTTAAGTCTCTGTTAATACGGAACAGTGTATTTCAGATTTACATGAAGTTTTATAAAGGTATAAACTGAAGTTCCATAGAAAGGATAAGTTATTGGTCAACATCACAGTTGATATAAGTGCTAGGGTAAGGGTTCCTTTTCTAGTGGTATTTGTCCACTAAATATATTGCCCCAATCTGTTGTGTGTGCAATTGAATGTGTTCTATAGGTTTCTTACCTATGTGACCAATAAAAACTATTATATCTTGTTACATCACCTAATGCAATGCAGTAAAGATAGTAGTCGTTTGCTTGTCCACATTTGACTCTAGGTTAATAAAATGACCTACATGTTTGCAATATGACCAGAATTTAATTAGAACTCTTTTCATTTGTTGGCCAGTGACAGCTTCCTCTACTTTGATTTTAATGTACAGGAAAATATTCTTGGTAAAATAACATATGTTTCAAAATAATTTGCTAACAAAAGGAACATTGATGTTATGCCCTTTTACCTGACATAAACTAAATCATACGTTATCAAAGAAAAACTGCTTTAAGGAATTTACCTGAGTGAGAAATTGTCCTTGTGAGTTTTAGAGTTGTGATTTCATTGACATTTCAGGTGTTATTTTTTGAGATTAACTTGAGTTTTCTATTATTGAAATGAAGATTTTTCCCCCCACCTGAGTAATGGAATGGGCAAAAGATGTTTGAAATTAAGTGGTCATAAGCAATTTATTATTGAGAAAGAAAAATAAAGTCTTTAAAGAACTTCAATTCATTCTTTCATAGAAGAACATAATCCATGCAAATTCCAACTTTCTTGCAATTCAAGTAAGTTCTACAATAGAGGAATAAACCTCTTAACAAGATTGAATTTGCTATTGTGCATGTTACAAGCTGAACAAACAGAGATTGGGGAAGGCTCTGTTCATTCATGTGCCTCCTTTAAAAAACAAATACAAGTTTAATATAAATGGAAATGAGGGCAACATTAGTATGAACACAAATCTTGATCCATTGTAACCTAATAATGAAAACCATACTTTTTTGAGGCTGGATAAATGGATAACGTCATACATTTTAGAATCGAATTCATCGCTGTTTTGTTAAAATTTTCTTCTTTTCTGAATTTTACTTTGCATCATGGGATAACAATTTCTTGCAGTGAAAGTCTTGAATGCTTATATGCAAAATTAAATAGGGTGATTAGAAATAATGATGCAAAAATGTACAAAGATTATAGAACAAAACATAAAGACCAGTTTTATAAAATTCTATCTTTATAATCTTTATACTATCAAAATACCATAGCTAATGGTTGTACTCAAACACTCAAACATTTGTCCTGCTACAAAGGTGTGATCATAGCAACAACATTATAGAGGGCTTTGTGTGTGTGTGTGTGTGTGTGTGTGTGTGTGTGTTTGTGAGCAAGTAGGACTGAAATACTACCATTAATCTGGGAAATGATAATTTCTGAAGTCAAGAGATGTGGTTTGTTTCTTACTCCAAAGGAAGAACGTCATATAACTCTGTATCTTATTAACAACTTTTAAAAAAGTATCAGTCAAAAATTAACTTCTGATTTGTAAAAAGTAAAATTTTTATTGCAAAAAGTGATGTTCCTTTGTGTAACCCATAAATAACTTAGATTAAGACATTTAAAATATAGGGACCTCCCTGGTGGCGCAGGTGGTTGAGTGCAGCGCTGTGAAGCTGTCCACTGTCTCTGCAGTGCTGGTTTGATCCCCGCCAGCCTCGGAGCAACCCACATGGTGAACAGAACTCTCCTGTCTCGCCCGCTGCTCCCCTCAGCAGTGTATTTCGTCAGTCTGCATGTTCTGTTCCCGCCTCTGTCTCTGGTGAATCCCCTCACCCTCCTGCGCCTTTGGCCTGTACCCTTGTTCTTGTATAAATAAATAAATAAATAAATAAATAAATAAATAAATAAATAAATAAATAAATAAATAAATCTTTTTTAAAAAAGACATTTAAAATATAAATGTGCTTCAGCTTTCTGATTTGACTGTATAGGGAGTCTTTGGAAATGACTTGGGTTGGAACATGTGAATAATCAAAAATGTAAGCATTGTGGATTTGTTAAATGTGTTTGTTTATCGTGTAGGCAGTACCTCTCAGTGGATTATTGTGAAGATTAGATGAAATAATTTATGTAAAATATCCAGCACAGTGCTTGTGAAGCCAGAACTTCAGATCTCAAAAGTGCTAACTTCCTTGGAGTGGAAAGGTTTCCCTTGTGACTCAAGCCAAATGCATATAATCACAATATGCATTTATGAGGGAGGGTATCCCACAATATAAGCATATAATTTGATTGATAATCAAAGGATATAGGTTAAGAATCTCTTGATAAGGCGCAGGAGACTGGCAAGATAGAGGGGAGGGCCTGGTTTCAAGAGTCCCTGGCAGCTGTCTTTCTGCAGGGAGGGAAGGCCACTTCTCAATGAAGAAATCCCTGACAGTTTTCACCAAAACCTGAAGACTTCAGGACTACCAGTGTGAAGTCCATAAGTGTCAAAAATTAGTTTAAATTCAGTGCCTATATTTATATCACCTTCAGAGGCAATTTTCAGGACCACCTGTCAATTTTATTTTAGGGAGAGCATTTCGGTACAGCCAAGTTTTTATCTTTCCTTGCTTCTCACATGTCTGTTTATCAGTGTCTCGATAAACAAGTGGTTACTTTTTTAATTAATAACTTGAGTGGCACTATCTCAATTGCCCCCATGTCTCAATCAGTCAGGGTCATTACAATGTCATACATATGACATCTTGTTACTATTATTTTGCTAAAAGGGCAGGCAAATTTTTTTCCTAATTTTCCTTTATCTTAGATTTAAACTCAATAGATAATTTTGCATTATATTAAAAATCATACCATAATACTTACTTTTAAAAACCAGAAATAAATTTAAAACATCTCAAAATTATACATGGTTTTATTAAGTGTGAGGTATTTTTTTTCTTATCTATATATACCTCATTTAATTTTTAGCACATTATGTATGTTAATATACACTGGAGAAATATTTAATAGTCTGGGGAAACTATATTAATTATGATAGGGTTTATTGTTCTAAACTAGTATAGTAATTCATGAGATGATAGCACTTTATGATGAAAGAGGTATATATTGAATGCTGAAGGAATAGTGTTCCCTGTAGGAATATATGAATTGATACGAACTAGAAAAGTTGTTTCATGACTTTAAAAATTCTAATAGGATGTTCAAAATGCTTGTCAGATACTGTATTATATGCCATATTTCTAAGTTTTAGAAAAAGCATTGTATACTCTTATTTGTATGTTCTAAATTATTTATTTTTGCCTTGAATCTTTCTCCAATGATTTGAAATAATTTAGTCAATACTTTTCCTATTGGGATCAAATAGACATGTCCACTAAAAGTGGCCTATGAAGAAATAAACTTCATATATAATTTGTCTGAGGAAAGAATTTTGGCAAATTAATTGTCCATCCTACTATTCACAAATTTGTTACAAGTTTCTCATTAATTGGTTTTTACAATATATGTAATTGTGTTTGTAAAATTTACTTAGAAAAATTCCTAAGTTGACTTCTCCTCCAGAATATTATACTTAAAGTAATGTTTGTTTAATCACAATGCATTTTCTAAATGTATTGATGAATTTGCTAAAACCATTAGTAACCTAATAGTTACATACTTTTTTTCAGACATTTCTACAAATCAGAGTACCAAAACACCTCTAGCCTAACTTTATCATTCTTTTTTTTTTAAGATTTATTTATTTTTATACAAGAGCTGGGGCACAGGCCAGAGGCGCAGGAGGGTGAGAGGATTCACCAGAGACAGAGCAGGGAGCAGAACAGGCAGACGACAGAAATACACTGCTGAGGGGGAGGAGAGCAGCGGGCGTCACATGAGAGGTCTGCTGTGCCATGTGGGATTCTTGCTGGCCAGTGGGGATCAAACCCGTACTGTAGAGGCCACAGATAGCTTCACAGCACGGCACTCAACCTACTGCTTCACCAGGGAGGCCCTAACTTTATCATTCTTTATTCTTTATTTTAGTTTGCATATTATCCTTTTCTTCATCTTTATTTGTGCCACATGGCATTTAAAGATAACCCATTGATTTATCAAGTACTAGTTGAGGGATTTTATTTCTGACATTAAGGTGTTAACTTTTTGCAGGGTAGAGCTTCTGTACTTATTTGAGTTGATCATTAGTTTACTCTAAAAATCTCAAGGAAGATTATCAAGGAATTGATTAACTCAATTAGACTGGGAATTCCTGACTGCTGTGTTGCTTGCTAGGAACCATAATAAAACAATTAGGATTAATTAAAAATTAGCCAGATTGATTAGAATATATGAATTAGTACGTGGTTATCATAGCTAATATTCTGATTTTGCCAGTGAGTGTTCTCTCTCTCTCAACCCATGCCCTCATGATACAACTTGACAATTTCAAGCTGAAGCTATGATACTACCACATACATTTCCTAATGGACTTTTCTGGTGCTCACGTTCTCTGCTTTGCCTTAGGGGCTGAAATAGTGGTCCTTTTTGTGCTCCTTACTACCTGAGATAAATTTCAATGCTACAACAAGGCACTTTGGTAACTTATTTTCATTAGACTGTGGAGAAATGTTCATGCACCAGTAAGTTCGAACTTCATTTAGAATGTAAGCAGGCTACCAAAAACAACTTTAAAAAAAAAATCAAGCAAAAGCAAACAAACAAGAAATCACTCTAAACAAAAGACAAATACCAAATTTCCACATATATGTGGAAAATAGAGAAACGAAGCAAAGGGTCAAGTAAAGCCCAATTAATAAGAAACCCAAGAAATCTGACTATAAAACTGACCCTGCCAGAGAAGTGGAAGGGAAGGATGAGAACGACGTCGGAAGGTAGCATAACAGAGTATGGTGGAGGACTGTGGGTGTTTCGGTGATGGGTGTGGTGTGCTAACAACACCTAAAAGGTGAGATACTAGGGCCTCCCTGCTGGTGCAAGGGGTTAAGCACTGTACTATGAAGCTATCCGCAGCCTCTGCAGCACGAGTTCGATCCCTGGCCGGCCAGGGAGCTACCCACATGGTGCAGCAGACCTCTCCTGTCTCGCCCGCTGCTCTCCTCAGCAGTGTATTTCAGTAGACCCGCCTGTTCTGCTCCCTACTCTGTCGCTGGTGAATCCTCTCACAATCCATACCTTTGGCCTGTACCCCAGTTCTTGTATGCATAAATAAATCTTAAAAGAAAAAAAGCAAAGGTGAGAAACTATACCTCTAAAACATGAAGTGTAAAGCAATGTTACCTGAAAAAGAAAAAAAAAAAAGTCAGTGGTGTCTATACAACAGAAATAAACAATCTAAAATGGAAATTAAGAAAGCAATAGTACATTTTTTTTACTAGTTATAATGTATGCTGTAGTGAAACATCCAGATTCCTGCTCACTTTAAGACGTGGTTTCATTCACCCAGTTGCACTGTACTCAGCTTAAAGGAGTTGCTTCCCCTAAGGCAGCACTATTTCCCTGGGAGCATCCTGCATCAAGTGACTTGTTGATGAAGGAGATAAAAAGGTTGGGTAACCTTGTCTCTATTTGGGGCAACTGGTTTAGGATCATCCCAGCTACAAATAGGCTAAATATAATTTTCATTTATTATATATTTTCTATGGTAATTAAGAATTTTTAAGCAATGGATTTGTTGAAAATAATCATTATTTTCAATGATTACCATCTCTTTGTAATCCATACTGCCTATTATGCATTACTTAAGCACACTGTAGTAAAAGAATTTGGAATAAAGTTCCTTGTGTTATAACAAAGGGCTCTTGAGGATGCACATTGTACATTTCCACTAATAAGGATTTAATCAACCCTTAAACATTTTTTTTCCTGCTTATTATAACATCAAGCAACCTCCGAGAAATGCCAAGAAGAATAGGAAATGTTGGTTGAATTTTCATCAGCTAGCCTGACAGTTGGAAAGTTGATAGCTTACCTCAAGTGACATCTGTAAAATGAAAGCAAAATTAATTAGAAATCTTAACTTCTGGAAGGTAGACAAACATGTCTTTTCTTATCTTGTCTCTTTGACAACCATCTGCCTTCTCTATATGAACATCGAATAGAAGAAAATAGTATTTAAAACTAAAATTATACACACATGCATGCACAACACACCATGAAAAGAGAAGCTAATTAGGACACACTTGCTTTGTTTGTATATTTTGGAAAGTATTAATGCTAGAAATGGAAAAAATCTTGTTATTGACCAAAAATCAATGGTAGAGAATACTGAAATTGTTGTTATCCTGCATAACTAATTATTCCTTAGTGGCATTTAATTACCTGGCAGAAGAAATTATGTATCTTCACATTAATTTAAGAAGAAATTGTTATTAAAAAGTAACTTGTATTCTGTTTCCCAGAATGGAAATAGCTTTCAATTCCCTCTGCTTATATAGATAATAGATTCTTATTATAAAAAAAATTGGTTATAGAAAAAACATAAATATTAAGCTAAAATTTACTTGTAGAATTAATCAGTGTTCACTGTTTTGTGTCTGTCCTTTCACGGATATGTGTTATGTATCTGTACACAAGTAATTTATACATAATGAGTAGTGCTACATTTGCTGTGTTTATATATTTCTGTATGCAAAAAGTCGTGAACATCTTTCCTTGTAAATAAATATAGACCTAAAATCTAATTTTAAATGGCTGCATACTTTCCCATTATATGGCCATATCAGATTTTATTCAAATGATCCCCAAGTAAAGGACTTGCAGATTGTGCTAGTTTTTATTTAATGTATAAGAAACTTCATTAAATATAGTAAGATAAACATAGAGATGATAGATAGATAGATAGATAGATAGATAGATAGATAGATAGATATGCATTTATTTGCTTATCTCCTTAGAGCACTGATTTCTTTAGAATACTTTATCACACTGGAATTTTGGGGTCAAAGGGTATTAGTACTAAATGTAGTACTACTCATTTTTTTAACTAAAAGCAGCTTGCATTCAGCTATCAATTCATTCATTTTCTTTACAGTTCTTTTATGTAAAAATTAGTTGTAGAGAAATGTATGAGTCCAAAGTGTAGAATGCTATCAGCTTTGACAAGTGTATATACCTGTGTAATTCATATCTTTACAAAGACATAGAACATTTCCCTCATTGTAGAAAGTTTCCTCATTCACCATTACAGTCAAAAATGTCCTTTAGGTTGAATTGGTATAGTGGTAAGTTCTGTATTTCCTAACTCAGCTTCTGATTGGTTGTTTAGCCATTATGGAAAAATGAATATGGTAAGTTCCAACTACTGTTGTATGGTCAGTTGAATGTCTACCTATATCATCTTGCCCCAGGCATTGGTGAGTATTAGATTCTCAACAGCTTTCATGAATAGCACCCAGTGCATTTTCCTATATGATATTCAAGTTAGGTGCAACAGACCAGTTACTTAGGCAAATTCCATACAAGTTAGAACATTACTCTGCTCCCTCTAGTTTGGAAGAGAGAACTGGAAACTGGGATCTTGTCTTCTCCATATCAAGAACATGCCGCACAGGATAGGGATTTGGGGAGTGGTGAGTAAAATACCAAGAAATTTTCTACCATTTGAATTCTGTTTTTTCTTGATTAGGCATTTGCTTGGTAGCTGTAGGCCTCTGATTGTTTTCTAGAGCTCCTATAAAGTTACCATAGTCATTCTCTAGGTTATTTTGTTTTGTTTTGTTTTGAATGTTTCCATGGGTATATGAGGA
Organism: Talpa occidentalis; assembly: GCF_014898055.3. NCBI lineage: Eukaryota > Metazoa > Chordata > Mammalia > Eulipotyphla > Talpidae > Talpa > Talpa occidentalis. The sequence continues at coordinate 16,596,151 of NW_023601543.1, forward strand.
TCTGGAATCTCCTAGTCCGCTATTTGGCTGATGTCACCTTTGAATCACTAATGTTTAAACACCCTCAAAATGATTAGAAATATTAAGTGCAATGATTATGAATTGATTACATTTTAATTATTTAAAATATGTTTCTGAATCTGTTGAACTCGAGAAACATCATTATCAATGTCAGTCCATTAACATCAGCATGCTCTTTGGTTTTTTAAAATTGCTGTTTCTCACTCAATCACAGTCAAGTGAATTATTGTTAATCCACAAATCATTCTACCAAGTTCTTACAAACCTCAGAACATCTATAGTCATATAACCAAATAGACTAAATCAATTTGTCTCCTAAACTGTACCACTTACTAGGACACACGCACCATAAATTTACCATCCAGGTTCACAATCAAGAATGTGTATATCTCTCTTCATACTTCAACCAACTCTTTTCTAGAAATAATTCACATATATTCTATGTTCCCAATTTTGTCATGCCTGCAAGGAACTCAGTATTTTATACTACCTCCCAAATTCCATAAGGGATTTCATATCCCTGTTTTCTAGTTCTGTTAGGAATCTTTCACTGGGAGTAATTTTTTTTTAAGATTTATTTTTTATTTATACAAGTGATGGGGTACAGGCCAGATGCATGGGAGGGTGAGAGGATTCACCAGAGCCAGAGCGGGGAGCAGAACAGGCAGACTGACTGAAACACACTGCTGAGGGGAGCAGTAGGAGAGATAGGAGAGGTCTTCCTCGCCATGTGGGATTCTCGCCGGCCGGCCGGGATGGAACCCGCGCTGTAGAGGCTGCAAACAGCTTCACAGTGCGGCACTCAACCATCTGTGCCAACAGGGAGGACCTCACTGGGGGTAATTTTGCCTAGAAAATGGACAATATTATAAGAATAGATATAAAGCAAGGTTTATACATTCAAGTCAAGTCACTGAAACTCTCTTATATCTTAAACATAAGTATCATCTTAATATTGCCTTTCTGTCAACCTATGAAATGTGGCTAGTTAGACTTTGTATAATCATTTAATTAGAGCTAATGCTGTGGATTATTCTCAATATTGGAATACTCTGTATGTTCTGAGAACATCTGTTGTACCTTATCATTAATCTCTAATCCAAGAATGAACATATTTTTCTACAAGTTTCCTGGCCAATAGCATCATATTATCTAATTGAGACCCAGTACTCAGCTTGTCAAATCTTAGTATTTTTCACTTGTGCTAGAGTGAGTTTTAGTTTGGGCTAAATTACACTATCGATTTAGTAATTTGGTTTTAATTAGTTATATTCACTTAATTGTTTCCAGGTCTATCATGACATTTAAAAATGGGGTTGTGGAAATTTATTTCACACTTTGAAGGTTTTAGTATGTCTTTTTAAAAAATTCATCGCTTCTACTCTTCAACTTTGTGTAGAAGCTTTAGTCAAATGAATGTCTTGTAATTGATTTTTACATATAGGTTTGTTTTAAAGAGTGAGTATCTTCAACAAATTTCTTCAACCAGACATAAAAACTGTTATATGCTATAGTATAAAAAGAGTCATGTCAATTATGTACAATAATCAGTTTTCTGGCTTTTTAAAAGCTACCTAGGATGAGTTTGAAGGTTAATATTATGTGAATAACTAGATAATAGTATGCCCAGATATCTGGTTAGACATTATTTCTGGGTGTGTCTGTGAGCGTGCTACCTGAAGAAATTAGCATTTGAATTAATAGACTGAGTGGAGTGTATTGCCCATCCCTTAGTCCCTGGGCATTATCTAATTCCTTGAGGACCTGAGTAGAACAAAAAATGTGGAGGAAGTGTGAATTACTTTCCTTCCTGCTAACTTAAACTGGGACACTAGTCTTCTGCTTTTGGACTGGAATTTAAACCTTCAGCTCCTGTGGCTCTCAGGCCTTTGGACTTGAATTCTAATTATACCACTGGCTTTCCTGGCTTTCCAGCTTGCACATGGCAGACTGTGGGACTTCTTAGCCTTCATAACCATGCGAGCAAATTCCTCATAATATCTCTGTCTCTGCTCTCTCTATCAAATTATTATCTGTGCATATGTATGAAATTATTTATGTGTGATCATGTGTGTGTGTGTGTGTGTGTTGGGCTAGAGAGAGAGATACACTGATGGTTAGGTTAGATGGATGGATTCCTCCTTCCTTTTTTTTTTTTTTAAGATCTATGTATTTATGCATACAAGAGCTGGGGTGCAGGCCAGAGATGCAGGGGGTGAGAGGATTCACCAGAGACCGAGTAGGGAACAGAACAGGCAGATTGACTGAAATACACTGCTGAGGGGAGCAGCAAGCAAGGCAGGAGAGGTCTGCTGCACCATGTGTGTCACCCCTGGCTGGGGATCGAACTCATGCTGCAGTGGCTATGTTGTAGAGCAACCCCGATACAAAACGGGGTGCCTGACTGTGGGTCCTCACCCGCGCGCTTAAAAGGACTTATCAATGCTCTACTGCAGGCACACGTGAAAGGTTAATAAAAGGTTTATTTACAAGGGAAAGGGAAATGAGGAAATGTACAGCTCTGGGAGAAAAGTGGGAGACAAAGTTTTAAATGAGTCCTACCCGATCCGCCGATCAGGAATCCCAAAATGGCGCTCTGAGAGCTGGCCGCCAGCCAGGAGCGGTGAAGCCAGGAGGCGAGCGATCGCGAGCCAGAGAGCGAGCAAGGCCCACGTGTTTGGTTTTTATATCCAACCTGGCTGCCCAACTCCACCCTCAGGTCCCAGCCACCCTCCCCTTGGTGGTGATGGGATTTGTCTTTCCCAATGTCCTGATGGCTTTAGTCTGGAGTGGGGGTGGAGTCCACAAAGCCTGTATGAGATTATCTCAGGACATCCTTTCCCCCTAACAGCTATGGATACCTTCATAGTGTTGCATCTTATCCCATTGTGCCAGCAGGGAGGCTATTTTGAGTTCATTTCTCCATAGGCAGCATTTTGCTCTGAAAGCAATTAGGTTTTCTTAAAACACAAAGTTAACATGGGAAAATACTGCTGATTGAGTCTCCTTTAATTTTTTAGTGGAATAACAATGCTTCGAGGACATTTAGACAAGTGATAATGGAAAAATGTACATGTATTCACATGAAATTAAAATTGACTAAATTGAAACACACACTAAATGTCAGTCTGTTCTTCCTAAATATATTAAAATACATTAAAGAATTTGGAGATGAATGTATTAAGCTTTTAGAAAGAGTATTGTAACCCGAGTCTCATTGTTCATTTGCCAATCAGCTGTATTTTGATTTCCTTTGGGTACTTTTATTGTACTGCTATGCAATGTTAATTAATTCACCTCCACCTGCAACTTTGCATTTACTTTTTTTCCAATTTTTATTTTCTCCTACCACCTACGCCTTTGACCCTTTCCTCTCCCCCACACCCACCCATCTGTAAACCTTAGAAATCTCACTGTGGTTATCAGTGTCAGCTAGCTTATAATTGCTTTGCTTTAAAAGAATAATCAGTTCATCTTCTTTAATTCCTTATTTTGCTCATATATGTGAAATTGTCTAATATTTGTCTTTAACTTTCTGCTTACTTTACTACATATAATTCCCTTGAGCTCCTTTCATTTTGCTGTAAATGGTAACATTTCATCTTTCCTTATTGCTGAATAGTACTCCATTGTGTGGGTATACCACGTCTTCTTTATCCAGCCCTGTATTAATGCGCATTTATGTTGTTTCTGCGTCCTAGCTATTGTAAGGCTGCAGTAAATATTGTGGAGCATATAATTTTTGGAGTTGGTTATTTCACATTCCTCAGGTAGATACGCAAAAGTGGGATTACTGGATCATAAGGTATTTCCATTTTTAATTTATTAAAGGTAGGTCCAGACCTTTTCCCAAAATGTCTGTACCAGTTTATATTCGCACCAACAATGTATTAGAGTTCCTCTTTCACATTTTCTCCAACACTTCTTGTTGAAGGTCTTTCTAATGTATACCTTCCTCACAGAAGTGAGATGACACCGCATTTTGGTTTGAATTGCATCTCCCGTATTAAAAGCCACGATGAGCATTTTTCCCTCTATATATCCTCTTCAATAACTTGACTTTTCAAATCTGCTGCCTTTTTTTGGTGATTTATTTCTCTTACTCTCTCCTTCCTTCGCTCCCTCCCTCCCTCTTTCTTTCTCTTCTTTCTCTTTTCCCCCACTTCCTCTCTTTCAGTTGTTACATTGGGTGAGTTCTTTATATGCCATGTCAGTTGTGTGAGGTGTGAATATCTTCTCCCAATCAGTAGGATGTCTTTTTATTCTGCTAATATTTTTTTGGATCATGTAAAAACTTCAATTTGTGGTAGTCCCAATTGTTTATTTTTGCTTTTATTTCCCTTGCTGGTCTCTATTATTGATGTCATGAAACATATCACCAATTCATTCTTCTATGTATCTTATTGTTATGGGTCTTACATCTATAATTCATTTTAAATTTATTTTTGTGCATAGAGTTAGACAGTGATCCAACTTCATTCTTTTATGTGTCCATCTGGTTTTCCCAGCACCATTTGTTAAAGAGATTCTACTTTATCATATGACCATGGCTTCTTTGTTATAAATTAGGTATTGATTGATACATGTGTGTGTGCTTATTTCTGTGCTTTTGATTGTTATATTGATTCACCTGTCCATTTTTATGCCAATACCATATTGTTTTAATTAACTGTTATTTTATAATATAGTTAAAATCAGCTCACGTGATGCCTCCATTTTCCTTCTATTCTTTTAGTATTGCTTTAACTATTCTGGGTCTTTTATTGTTCTTTGTAAATTTTAGTATTTTTTTGTGCTATTTCCTTGAAGAATATCACTGGAATTTTAATGGGGGTTAAATCTATGTATTATGTATACATCAAATCTATGTATTATTTTTGGTAAAATAGTCATTATGACTATATTAATTCTCCCCATTCATCAACATGTGTCTTGTTTTATATCCTTAAATATTGTCATGTAGTTTTATTTGTATAGATCCTTTACTTGCTTAGCTAATTTTTTTATGTGGTTATAAATGGAATTATTTTCTTAAATTCTGTTCCTTCCTCATTTGTAGAATATAAAAGTGCAACAGATTTTTGTATGTCACTGCTATTTTTTTATGTTTCTAATAGATTTTTGGTGGAGTATTTAGGTTTTTCTACATATAACACGATGCTATTGGCAAATAATGATAATTTCACTTCTTTTCCAATCTGAATTCATTTATTATTTTTCTGATTGCTCTAAGAACTCTAATGCTATATATTTTTTTAAGATTTATTTATTTATTTAAGAACTGGGGTACAGGACAGAAGCATGGGAGGGTGAGAGAATTCACCAGAGACAGACCGGGGAACAGAACAGGCAGACAGACCGAAGACACTGCTGAGGGCAGCAGCAGGCGGGGCAGGAGAGGTCTACTGTGCCACGTGGGTTTCTCCCTGGCCAGCTGGGAATCAAACTGGTGCTGTATAGGCTGCGGACAGCTTCACAGCCCAGTGCTCAACCCGCTGCGCCACAGGGGAGGCCCTCTAATGCTAAATTAAAGTAGTGACAGTGGGCATTCTTGCCTTGTTCCTCATCTTGAAGGGAAAAGCTTTCAGTTTTTCACTGTTGATATTGGTGTAGGTTTGTGGTATATGGCCTTTGCAATGTTGAGGTAGGGTCCTTCTATTCCCATTTTGTTAATTTTTTTTTATCCACAATCAGGTATTGTATCTCCACAAATGCTTTCTTGGAATCTATTGATATCATCATAGGATTTTTCTACTTCCTTTTGTTAATGTAGTGTATTGTATTAATTGGTTTTAGTATGTTACTCTATCCTTGCATCCCTGGAATAAATGCCACTTGGTTGTGGAGTATGATCCTGTAATATATTGTTGAATTAGGTTTGGTAGTAATTTGTTGAGAATTTTTGTAGTTTTGTGTAGTTTTCTTTTTTGCGGTATCTTTTTCTGGTTTTGGTAAAAGGGAAATGTTTGCATCACAGAAGGTGTTAGGAAGCATTCCCTTTTCTTCAATTCTCTGAAAAAAGTAAAATAAGCACAAGTTCTTTGAAGTTTCACTAAGATGTACATTTAGAATGTTTTTCCATGTTCTGCCTTAAAAAGAAAGTATTATTTCTTAATCTTCAATGAAATAAAATAAAAATGCACTATATGCCTTATTTTCATACCAAAAAAGAAACACAGAATGCTATCGTACTATAGACTGTGCATCTCCTTTGAAAGCAAGGCAAAACACATTTCAATCCCATTTCTGTGAGGATATAAAGACACTCTTTTAAATACCTCATTGGGACCCATTAAAAGGGCAGCTGACCGGTTTATTAACTTCATCCAGTTAAACTCCATTATTAGTATCTTGCCATTTTCACTATACAGATCCTGTACATAGTTTGGTAAGTTTATATGTAAATATTTCATTTTATTTTACAGTTTTAAAGGTATTTTTTTTATTTTCAGTGTCTATGTTTGCTGCTGGTATATAGAAATGTTAACTGATTACTGAGCAATGACTTTCCTTCCTCTGTCCTTGCTCCTCTCAATTATTAGTTCTAGGAATTTCTTTCTGTGTATTTCTTTTTTTTTTTAAAGATTGATTTATTTATCCATACATACAAGAACCGGGATACAGACCAGGTTCGCGGGAGGGTGAGAAGATTCACCAGAGATAGAGCGGGGAACAGAACAGGCAGACTGATGAAATACACTGCTGAGGGGAGCAGCGGGCGAGACAGGAGAGGTCTGCTGCACCATGTGGGACCCTCGCCAGCCGGCCAGGATCGAACCGGCGCTGCAGAGGCTGCGGACAGCTTCACAGTGCTGCGCTCAACCACATGCGCCACCAGGAGAGGCCCTTCTGTGTATTTCTTAGACTTTTATATAAGCCATTAGTGAATCTGCAAATATGGAGTGTTTTATTGCTTTATTTCCTGTAGACCTTTTATTTCTTTTTCTTGCCTTTTTAGGCCAGATAGAAATTCTAAGACTACATTGGATAAAAGTGGTGAAAGCAGAAACCCTTGTCTTGTTCTTGATCTTTAAGGTAAAGCATCTAGTTTCTCACCTCTAAATAGGATGTTTGTTGTAGGTTTCTGTATATGTTCTTTACTATATACAGAAAGTTTCCCTCTATTCTAGTTTGCTGAAAGTGTTCACCATGCATGGGAAGTGCATTTTGTCAAATGCTTTTGCTGAATCAGTTGATATAATCCTATGGTTTTTCTTCTTCATACTTTTGACATAGTGACTTATGCTGATTTTCAAATGTGGGACCAACCTTGCATACCTGGAATAAATCCAAGTTGATTATGGAGTCTCCTGTTTGGCACTTAAACATTTAGATTATAATGTCTTCCTGGTGAATTGATCCTTCTTGTTTTATGCAATGACTCTCTTTGTCTCTAGTAATCTTCTTCACTCTGAAGTTCATTTTTTAATTTATTTTTTTGACAGAGAAACAGCATTTTTATTCACTTTCTTCCTTCTGCTATTCTTCCTCTTCATCATCTTCATCGTCTTTCTCTTCCACCTTTTTCCTGGCAACTTTAGTGGGATCCGTGGCACCATCAAACTTACCTTTTGATTTACAGTCAGCGACATCCTTCTAATGTTTTTCCTTAAGCGTCGCCACCTTGAGAGGCTGGTTTTCACTGTCACTTAAGCTATTCCATATCTTGCCCGCTTTTTTTGCCAATGCTCTGGCAGAGATGCCAGGTGTCATGGATTTGATTTTGGGGCCGAGTTCTGGTCAGAACAGGGTGAATCTAGATGGTGGTTTTTGGGGGCATTGTTATCAAAAGCTGTCAGGGAGGGCTCCGCGGTATGTGATGTATATTAAAACTGATGGAAGCCATGGCAAGGGGCAGGGGATCCCCCGATCGCTTCTCAGGCTCTAGCTCAGGGACTGACCGCTACTTGACCATCACCAACATACAACTTGAGGATGAGGCTGAGTAATACTGTGGTATGAGCAATTCAGATGGTTGAGCCACAGTGACACAAAGGGGAAGTGAGGCCAAAACCTCCCTCCCCCCAGGGCTCTTCCCCACAGGACTCAGGGTGAGCTATGCCCCATCTCACTCTCGGACCTTGAGATCTTTATTCTCCTCCTTCAAACCCTGTGGTTCTGACTTCCTCCCCAGATAGCAGGACGGAGAGGGGCACGGGTCATCATTGAGATCATTTGGACAACTCAGCATCTGTGTCCTCCCCTCAGGAGGCGATGCTGGGAGAGACAGGGAGGATCAAGAACCAGAGAGATAGTGGGGCTGATCACCATGCCCCAGGGTCACAGCCTTGTGCCCACAGCACGAGCTCTGCTCAGAGATGAGTGTGGAGTCTCAGAGCTCCAGGGAATTGTCTGCAGGTTGTGTCCTGCCTTCTCATCCCCTTGGGTTGAAGAAGAGCCCTGTAAGGATTGTGGATCAGCAACAAACACCTGACTTCAGGGGTGTCTGGACAGAGAGTTCTGAGACCCATGGAGGGTGTTGCCTGGGTCCAGGTCCAATTGGGCATTGAGGCGCTGTGAGGAGGTCTGCATCAGGACAAATGGGGGCACACTGCACTGCAAAGCGCCACGGTACGCCACCCACACACGCACGCCACGCCACATGGCGCCGCGCCGTTTGGCTGAGTGCGCATGCACAGTGGGGAGGGCGGACAAGCCTAACGTTTTTCCCGCCTACTTACCCCACACAGAACTTCCTGTAGCTCTATGATATTTTGGACAGCTACCCATTCTTCATTACTGTAGATATAGGGCATCAAGTTATGGCTGGGGGATGATATTAAATGTGTAAGGGGATGCTACTCTACTCTTTGTAGTACCACGTTCCTCAGAGGATAGCGAGTCGGCTCCTTGTTCTGAGCCCTGGGTGTAATGGCTATTATGGGAGAAAGATACAGCACACTTCTTCGTTTGTCTAAACCACATTACATTTGAGTCCAAACCATATAATCTGGATGGTAGAAGTTCAGTATCATCATTTCAAGCGTTCCTTCCCCTTTTTATGGGATATTAATGGGTTTTGATGCTTACTTAGTTCCAAGAAAAAGGAGATGGATTGTAGCCCTTAGTTCTTTTTGTTTGCTATAGTTATCTCCATTGTTAATTCTTCCACAGGATGACTGGTGTTATGTTGGTCCTTGCTAGGCTGGCTGACCACTGTTCTGGAAGAACTAGAGAGCTGCCTCTTTCATGAGCCTCATCACCGATCACAAACTGAATCCCAGAATCTCTCACGACTGCTAGTGTATTTACCCATGATATCCCCAACTTGCACAGATGTCTACAGTCATAGTCTACATTTTTTGGTGGTGCAAAGAAATGAAGCTTAAATCTCTATCACTAGCAGAATTTTACATTCAACCACTTTTCACTCAATAACTTCTCAATCTGAGAAGTGCATAAGAATATGGAATGTGGATTCAGACTCCATGGGTTTAAATCCTGCATCCATCACTTATTAATCATCGCCATGGGACAAAAATGTTACCTCTCCAAGCCTCAGTTTCCTCATCCACAATATGGAGATTGTAATACTGGCATCTACCACTGTTATATTAATATAATTAAAATAGTTATACTGTTCCTGCAACAATGCTTGTTAGTATAATATAGTAAAAGTATAAGGTCATATAAAATATAACAAGCTTTAAATACCTAGTAGGAATAAGTTCTCCTTTTAGGTCACAATCTACTTCAGTCTCAGTCAGAACGTAGCCTCTTTATCTGCCAAGGCTTTCATAATATTTTGCTGGGTAAGGGGTCCATTTTCAGGGAAACCTTGAAGTACACACTGAAGATTTTAATTTCCTATCCGTAACACACTCTGCCTAGACCTAGGTGAGAACTTAGAGCAGTGTTTGTAGATGAGTGGTCCATAGACGACTGCATCCAATCTTTCGGGATAAGGTAAAGGGAAATGCATATTAAGCTGCCCCTGTGATTTTAATATACACTGAAATGTCTAAACCACTTGTCTCCATTCTCTGTGTCTTTTCACATATGGTTACCTCTTCATGAAATGTCCAGTCCCCCCACTCCCACCTGTGGGAACAAAGTAAGCCACTTCCATGAAGGCTTCCCTAAGTCCCCTAATTTCATATTCACCACCACCAGCACATGCAACCTCTTCTGTTACTGTGGCATGAGTGACATGGTGAACTATCAGAACTGGGGTGCAGGAGAGTATTGGGGAGCATTGGAATCCAGCAGCTGGATTGGGGTAGTGGGAATGAACCATGGTTTGTATTTGGAATTTGTATACGTGAGATAACACTGCCAAAAGTGTGGGGGTGGGGAAATCAGCCAAGAGGGCAGGCAAAGTCTGGAGGAAATCACAACAAAGTAGCACCTATGGACTCCCCTGATTGGTTAGAAAAGTACATTCTCTTTATCCGGAGGAGAGGAATGTGTGCAGTTGGTATTACTTACTAGCCTGCCTGGAGATAAGACTAGTACTACCTGATTGGCTGCTCTGAAGCAGCATAGTGTACGACACTGCCTGAAAGCTTACATTCTGTTTATGCACCTGTGGTCGCTTCCTTCTAGAAAGTTCTTTATGTCTGTTTCTGCTTGCGAGCTGCTTTTCTGAGGGCTCCTGACCAAGGCTCCAGGATCTCTAGCCAGGGACCTAGAACTTTGGGATTGAGAATGAGGACGGAAACTAGGTGCATTGAGGGAGGTGCTGCACTCCTTGGTTCATCCTCTCCACTTCTTTAATTCTCTGAAGTACATTGGAGTCAGTGGCCCCAATGAATCCCGTCCGCCATGTGCACTGTCCGCCATGTTGTAAAGGTGGCACCAGGGTACTGTACCTCACACTGGGCAGAAAATGGCTCCCAGGGATCTACATTTGGAACACACCCCTCTGGTCCTGTAGCCCAGAGACTTCAGTTTGAAGAGAAAAAAAAAAAAAACCCTTTGAAGCTGTTTAAGATAGCAGCAGAGTGTTTGAGACAGCAGCAGCTGCAAAAGGAACATAAGTGGGAGGGTCTCCTCGCAGCTGCCCAACGTCCCCACCCCCCAGCAAACTCAACAGCTAATCTTAGCAGTGTCTCCCCCTTAGTAAACTGGGCCCACCGCATGCACATGTTTCTTCATACAGATAATCCCCAGGGTTCCTTCTAGCCTCATGCTTGACTACATTTTAGATTTCAAATTTTGTGTTAAGTAAGGATTTTCAGAAGAAAGGTTGGCTGCTGTCCTGAGAGTGGCGAAATATCCCCGGTCGCTTTAGTGTGATTTCAGTAATCACATGGCCAGTTTAGGGGTCCTGGAACACAGGCCCTCAGTAGATCCCCCACCCGTGGAGTCATTGCCAACTTCCTGTTTCCCAGCAATTACTCCCCACCCCCACCCCCACCCCGTCCCCACCTCAGCCCACTCCCATCTCCCACTTGCAGGCGCTGCCTCAGCGCTCCTGCACCCTAGACACCACGCCTCCCGCTGCATCCGCCCCCTCATGCCGAGTCCCCTTATCCTCGGCGCCCTCGCGGAGGGTTCGTTTCACACGGCCGCCGCTCACGCCGCCCTGCCGGCCGCGCACGCCACCGCCGCCGCCAGCAGCAGCCTCGCCAGGCTCCTCGCCTCAGCGCCTCAGCTGCCGCCGCCACCGGCCTCGGTACACCCCTCGCCCCGCTGTTCCTGTAGCCTCTTAAGAGCCAGCGCTCCCAGCAGACACGGAGGCGCCCCGATCCTCCTCGGCACCTACACGGGTGCCACCACCGCCCACCCGGCCGGCGCCCAGCATGGCCCCGCAGCAAACAGGTAGCAGGAAGCGGAAAGCGCCGGCGGTCGAGGCGGCGGCCGCGGGCTCGTCGTCGTCGCAGGGCGCGGCGGCGGCGGCGGCGGGCGCGGCGGGCGCGGCGGCGGCGGCGGCGGCGGACGCGGAGGGGCCGCTGCAGCGCAAGAAGCAGCGGCGGCCGGCGGCGCGACGCTCGCTGCTGCACTACCTGCGGGGCCGCGAGGTGGGCGCGCGGGGCCGGGCGGGCGGGCTGCCGGGCCTCGAGGGCCAGCTGCGCGGCTACGCGGTGCGGAGGCTGCCCGAGCTGCTGCGCGAGCGCGAGCTGGCCCTGGGCACGCTCAACAAGGTGTTCGCGTCGCAGTGGCTGAACGCCAGGCAGGTGGTGTGCGGCACCAAGTGCAACACGCTCTTCGTGGTGGACGTGCAGTCGCGGCAGCTCACGCGCATCCCCCTGATGCGCGACCGCGGCGGCCCCGGGCTGGCCCGGGCGCAGCCGGGCTGCGGCATCCACGCCATCGAGCTGAACCCGTCCAAGACGCTGCTGGCCACGGCGGCGAGAACCCCAACAGCCTGGCCGTCTACCAGCTGCCCACGCTCGACCCGCTGTGCCTGGGCGACCGCCACGGCCACAAGGACTGGATCTTCGCCATCGCCTGGATGAGCGACACCGTGGTCGTGAGTGGCTCCCGCGACGGCACCGTGGCGCTGTGGCAGATACATCCTGATATAGTCACTGGCAGAATCGCCTGGCACGATGACGCCGGGCTCCCGGTGTATGGCCACCTCCGACCCCGGGCCATTGAAACCATCCCCAGGGCCAGCAACAACCCCAATAACCGCAAGGTGCGGGATCTGGCCTTCAGCGGCAAGAACCAGGAGCTGGGAGCTGTGTCTCTGGACGGCTTCTTCCACCTCTGGAAAGCCGGCAACACCCTGACCAGGCAGATGTCCTTCAGGCTGCCCCAGTGCAGAGAGAATGTGTGCCTGACCTACTGTGATGAGCCGTCCCTCTACGCTATCGGGTCCCAGTCACACCTCTCCTTCCTAGATCTGCGCCAGGGGCTGCAGAATATCCGGCCCTTGTGCTCCCGAGAGGGTGGCACCGACGTGCGGTCTCTGAGCTTCTACCAGCACATCGTCACCTTAGGCACCGGCGACGGCTGCCTGCTCTTCTACGACATCCGCGCGCAGAAGTTTCTGGAAGAGAGGGTCTTAGTCAACCCGGGCCCTCCCGCTGTGGCTGTAACGAGGAAGCTGAAGCTCACCTGTGGCAGAGGCTGGCTCAACCATGATGACCTGTGGGTGAACTACTTCGGTGGCATCGAGGAGTTCCCCAATGCGGTCTACACCCACTGCTACAACTGGCCTGAGATGAAGCTCTTTGTGGCGGGAGGGCCTCTCCCTTCAGGCCTCCACGGGAACTACGCAGGACTGTGGAGCTAAGGATGGCTGGCCCTGTGTTCTCAAAGTGCCCAAGACTTACCTCCCAGTCTTATTAATAAGACTTCCTCACGCTGTGTTTGTGCTTTAAATTCATTTGGCTTTGTTTTGCAGGTGGTTGTGCCCAACTTACCTGTGTGTAGTGTATTAGGCTGAGAGAGACTTTGGACAATCAAAACTTTAAGATTTTCTACACTGCAATACCATATTTGAATTCTCATACAGAAAATTTTGTCTAATTCTTATTTGTATTCTCTCTGGGTAATTTACATATATTCTCTCTCTTTGATGTTGTGCAGTTTATGGTTTACAATTTACAGTTATGTAGATTTTGTTTTTTTCATTACCGGTATTGATTCAACATTGTTCTTAGTTGCTTTTCATTACGGATGTGTGGTTTTTGAAGAATATTTTTAAAACAGGTTTTGGTATATCTGTTCTGAAGAGTTAACTACAGTTTTATGGCATTGCTCCAATGTTATACATTCAAACATACATTACACGTTCTGCATTACCAAAGTTTTAAAACATTCCATTTGATAATTGTAATCTTTGTGTTTATAGTTTGTAAGTTGTTGGTGCTAAACATGCTTTCAAAAAACTTGCTTTTGTTTTAAAAAACTGCTCTTATAATCTTGTTTCATGTACCAAAACCTCAGCTGGTCATCATACTTTAGGAATGCAAGTGTTCCGCTGATTGAATGTTCAGAATTAATCTGAAAATCTATTTTTTTCTCCTTTAACCCTTATTTACATTTTCATGTGCTGTTGTTAGATAACTGAATGTGTGTTGTTGTTGTTTTTTTTTCACTTCTTGCCTTAGTACTATCAAGACTGTAGAATATATTTGAATGTTTGCTGTATAAGGATCTTGCACAGAGTTTCAGTGCCATCATTCAAAGCAGGGATTCTAAGTATAAATGTAGAATGTATGGCAAACTGGGCAGAATGTATACTGATCCAGTATATAAACTGGATATTTTTTTGCTGTTGCTGTTCTCAATACCAAATATTATATTTGAAAGTCTGCTTAACATTTAAGTCACAGGAAAAAAAAAGAAAACTGAGCCAGTCCCACTCCTTCTGAAAAAGGTCTTATTTTCTAAATTCCAAATTAATAAGACTTTATTTTGTGAATTTCAATGATTCTTAAAGTAGTATAAATATATTACTAAAAAGTAGTAATGTTTTAATCTGCAGTGTAATATAGATAATATACAATTATTAAGGAAGTTTGTTTTTGAAGTGATGAACTGGAGATTCAAAATAAATGGGATTCTGTTGAAAAGTAATTTGCATCTCAGATAAATACAATTTGTACTCTGTTAGGAAAATAGGTTGTACTTATCCACGTGAGAATATTGGAAGTGAGGAAAGAGTGACCCTTCCTCAAAACCTGTGATGGTTGTGCTGACCTCAGACTAGTATTGTGGTGTGTCTGTTTTTTATTAAATGCTTTGGCACTTATATGCTGCGTTGGTAGCCATGCACTATATGCTGTTCAGTTGCAAATCTGAACCAAGTAATATAATAACACTAAAAGTGAGTTAAGAAATATGGAAAATAAGCTTTTGTTTACATAGATTGTTTTAACAGTTTTATGTAGTTGTTAAGTAACAGTAAAACATATTTAATTTAATGTGTGCTTATATGTGTCTCCAACTCAGTTGCGTGTGTCTTGAGAGCAAAAATTATAACTGCCTTTTTTATATTCTCTCATTTCTCCACTAATGCCTAGAAAATCATAGGTAGTCAGTAAATATTTACTGAATGAATGTACTTGCCACTGGAGACCTAAAGTTCAAGGCTATGAAAAATGTATAAGTATATAAATACATAAATAAAAGTGTGCAGTTAAATAATTTTGAATGCTGTTGTTTTTGGACCACTCATTCCACCCCATTTCCTTAAAATTTGTCCTGATTTACAGGTCTGCCATTTGTTTTATCTAGTCATAAACCTAGTGCTTCACTATGGTAGTGATCCAGGTACTTACCCATTCATAAAATTGCGTACATATTTTTTCTTTACCAGAAGATAAAGAAAAATATATAAATTTTAGATGGCACTGGAATTTAATATTCTATCCTGTAAATATTTTGTAGGCTTCCTTAAAATATATTCTTTCCGAAATTAATTTTGAAGATCTTTTTTTTTTTTGGTGGGTGGTTTGTATTTTTACTTAAAAATAGGTATTTGCTAAAAACTTGAACATTAATCCAAGAAGTTCACTGAAGCATTCACTGCCTATCTTCCTGTAGGTTATAGGGTATTTTATGGTATTTTGGCTTTGTTTTAGGACATGGGAACATTTTCAGACTGATTGGCACTTTCAATGCAGGGTGGGATTTTATTTCATTTTTAAAGATTTATTTATGCATACAAGAACTGGGGTACAGGCCAGAGGTGTGGGTGGGTGGGTGAGAGGGTTCACCAGAGACAGAGTGGGGAACAGAACACGCAGATTGACCGAAGTACATTCCTGAGGGAGCAGCGGGCGAGCCAGGAGAGGTCTGCCTTGCCATGTGGGTTTGTCCCTGGCTGTCCAGGGATTGAACTTGTGCTGCAGAGGCTGCAGATTGCTTTATAGTGTGGTGCTTAACCTCTTGCACCACCAGGGAGGCCTGGGGGTGGGATTTTAAAGAAATAGAAGGAGCATCTCTACTCTGGTTTGTCCTCTGACTTGGCCCTTAACTTCATCACTCATTCTTAACTTTTTCATATTTTAGGATATGTATTTTTTTCTTCATTGAAATAATACTGGTTTACAACCTTGCATATGATTCAGAGGTACAGGATCACACCTTTCATGTGTATGTTGCCACACCACAAACTCCACCAAGGCACCCAGACTCCACCAGAGTCCATTGTACGCTCTTCCCAATTTGCTCTCCCCCTCTCCTTCCCCTTCTGTAGCCTCCATTGTACAATCAGATTTCAAGGGTGTGATACTGGTTTGGCTTTATTTCACCCTTTCTTTCTTATATGCCACACATAATTGACACCATTCATTATTTGTCTTTCTGCATTTGACTTAACTCACCGAGCGTAATCCCCTCTAGTTCCATCCATGTTGTTGCAAAAGTTGAGTTTGCTTTTTTTCATTGCTTAATAGCATTTTATAGTGTATATATACATCTTCCTAATCCTTTCATCTGTCTTTGGGCACAGAGGTTGTTTCCATAGCTTGGCTATTGTAAACAATACTGCAGTAAACATAGGAGTGCATATATCCCTTTGTATTAGTGTTTCTGCATTATTTGGATACTTAGGAGTGGAATTGCTTAATCATATGCTGTATCTATTTTTTATATCTTGAGAAACCTCCATATTATTTTCCATGGGTGTTTGACCAGTCTACACTCCTGCCAACAGTGTTTGAGTGTTCCCTTTTCTCCACTAGGGTATGTATTTTTGGTGCCAAACCTCGTGACTTGCCTTTTAAACACTAAATTGATTAACTATGTAATTTATATTATATGCAGAAATTTAAATATTTTGAAATATTGCCCAGTTCAGGGACAAGGTGATCTACAGATGTACAATTAATTGTATAAACTGTGGATGTCAAATAATTGAAAAAGTTGCCATGTCAGCACTGCAGAAAACCCATAGATGTAATGCAATTAAAATATACCAGGGAATACAAATCTCAGTGTACAAATAACCTATCATTATTGCCTAAAAAATCTTAGTTACTTATAACTATGCATTAAAAAATGCTAGCTCCATTTATCTCCCACTGCGTATTCACATACTCCTCCTCAAGCACATTGCTGACTCAAAAATTTGTTTTCCTCCCTTTTACTGTATGGAATGAGTTAATTTCTCATTTTTTTTTAATGGGAGAGAGAGTGTTTACTAATCAAGGATATCCACTGAAATAAATTGAGGTGACTACTCTGGGAAAAAATTCATTTGTTAAATATACTCTAGCATTAATGATAAACAAAATTGAATTCTCCAGAGGTTGATTTTTATCCAGCTGTACTCAGTGTTGAACAAGTTGTCAAAAAATTTCCATTAATTGCTAATTTAGAGTGATTTTAGAAAGCAGTTCACAAAGCCCTCCCGGATGTTTTACTGACAGCTTCCTAATCTCTGCAAGTCTCAGGTAACCCAGCTACATTAAACATGTCACCGTGAGCTGCTCAGGGATGCAGTTCAGTGAGAACGACAGGTACTAATGTGAGAGGCTGCATAGGCCGCAGGTGGTTGCTTTAAGGGATGTTATTTTAAGGTCTGCTGAAAGGGCTGCCTAAAAGTATTTCCCTCTACTGAACTACTGCAAATCCAGAGATACCAAGCAATGGAAAGTGGCAGCAGTGAAAGGACAATGTGGTTACAGGAGGCTGCCTCGAAAGGGTCAGACAGAATCTTAACTGCTAGGTATTTTTTTGGAAGGCAGTGGTTTGCTTCATTTGCCCTGCCCCACCATTTTTTTTTTCTTTTAAATTCTCTGTGACATCCCAGAGAGATTAAGCACTTAACTTCTTCATGCTGTCATAATGAATGTTTTGTTATTATCTTTATTATAGTACTTACTAGATCATAATACAGTTAACTGTGGGTATCTAATACCCTCATCCACCATTTGAATGTGTACTCTGTCATCCCAATACCTAGCATGATAGACTGCATATACATGGCACTGGGAGATCCAGTGCAATAGCTAATACATTAATTCCTTGGTATAAATTATTTTATCAGATTAATTGACCAGGATATTAACAAATGTAATAAGGGTTAGGTTGACTGATGAAGAATATCTGAAAAACAGTATCCATGGTAGTGATTATGGTAATTCATAGTATGGAATAATATAGGTAGGTAGGGCAGTAGAGAAACTTTGATTACTTGTTTTGTTCAGATATTGGATATGAGACACAAAGATGAAATGGAATAAATATTATTTTAGAATCAAAAAATCTGGGTTTGAACCCCAGCTCTATAGTTTGCTTATTGAATTACCATTAGTGTGTGGTTTAACTTGTCCAGACTTGACCAATCGTTCTGTTGATAATCCCAGCATCTAGTACACTGCTTGATACATATAGGCATTACACTGGTTTTAATTCTCTTCCTTTCTATATTGCTACAAATTCTGTTAGAGGGTGTATGTGTGTGTGTGTGTGTGTGTGTGTGTGTATATGTATATATGTAATCTTACACACATATGATTTTTCATTTAGCCATCCTACTATATGTGATTCTTACAGTTTTACATGGAAATTTTTATGTGCATTATGAAAGATGGATGTACAGAAAAAAACATAAGAAACCACCTCATTTCCACCAGCAGAGATTACTAGTATTAACAACTCAGTGTATATCTTTCCAGATAGTTTTTTCTGTACATACATATATGCATCTTACATAGTTGCTACTAAAATACATGTATTTTGGACCTCCCCGGTGGTGCAGCGGTAGAGCGCTGGGTTGCAAAGCTGCCCGCAGCCTCTGCAGCGCTGGTTCGATTCCTGGCTGCTCCCTGGCCACTGGAGGAGGGTCCCACATGGCGCGCAGACCTCTCCTGCCACCTGCTGCTCCCCTCAGCAGTGTACCTCGGTCCTTCTGCCTGCTCTGCTCCCCGCTCTGGCTCTGGTGAAGTCTCTCACCCTCCCGCGCTCTGACTGTACCCAGTGCTTGTATAAATAAATAAATAAATAAATCTTCTTAAATAAATAAATAAATAAAATAATGTATTTTGTATAGGTTGTTTTGTAACCCTTTATCATTTTATTTTTTGTAAAGCTTTATTTATGCATATAAGAGTTGGGATGCAGGCCAGAGATGCAGGGAGTGTGAGGATTCACCAGTGGCAGAGTGAGGAGCAGAACAGGCAGATCCACTGAAATACACTGCTGAGGGGATCAGCGGGCGAGACAGGAGAGGTCTGCTGTGCCATGTGGGTCGCCTCCCTGGTCGGGGATTGAACTTGTGCTTCAGTAGCTGCAGATTGCTTCATAGTGCTGACCCTTAACCCTTGCTCCACCAGGGAGACCCTGTAACCATTTTTCAGTTCATGATTCCATCTTTCCACGTCAATACATATTCATCTTAACTAACAATATTCAGAATGGTTTTAATGTGTATAGGTTGAAACACAAAATGAGTGATTTGATGTATTACCACTCAGGAAATTGTTCCCATCACCAGACATCATTAGAATCATATACCAGATATTTGCCTTATATAAAGATTATATACTTACTTACACCTTAAGAATTCATTGTAAACGTTTATTGTTGTATTGATAACCTATCTAGATATTTGCTTAATTCAGTGATTTGTAGCCATCGAAGAATATCAGAGCCATTTGCAACTATTTTTAAAATGAGAGATGATCCAGCCTCATCTCAGACCTACTGAAAGAGAATTTCACTGTAAAAAATAATTTTATTTTAATGTTTTCCAAATTGAGACAGCAACAAGAAAACAGAACATCTGTCCTAGAGGTTTATGGCATAGCGGGAGAGAAAGATACCTAATCCATTATTTAAAAAATTGACAAATTATACAATGCGGGTAAATGTAGTGTTAAAGGTGTGTGCTAAGTACAATGAGAATATGGAGAGAATAGAAGATTATTCTACCAGGGCAGATCATGGAGGGCTCCCAGAAGAGGTAATGTTTGGGGTGGGTTTGGAAAGTAAAGTAAGAGTAGAAACGGAGTGCTATTATTCATTTGAAAATACATTGTGAGAGTCTGGAATGTATGAGCACCAGTATACATACAGGGATGTTATAGTTTGACCTTGTGGAATTTGAAGTGCTTGTGGGATTTCTAGATGGATCTGTCTGGTTA
The DNA here is from genome assembly GCF_014898055.3 of Talpa occidentalis. Lineage (NCBI taxonomy): Eukaryota > Metazoa > Chordata > Mammalia > Eulipotyphla > Talpidae > Talpa > Talpa occidentalis. The sequence goes on from NW_023601543.1 coordinate 16,616,160, forward strand.
GCAGTTAGAAATATGGGTCTGGAATTCATAAGACAGTTGGGGCTAGGGCCACAGATGTGAGAGTCATCACTACAGAAATTGTACTTGGGAAAGGCAGGAAGTGGTGCAATATCTCAAAACCCAGGTCTTCTGGTTCTCATTCCAAAATCTTTAATATCTGCCTATCCATATATACATTCATTGCTATATGCTTGGCACGTAGTAGGTAATTAAAGACTTACATTTGGATGGCTAAATGAATGTTTGTTTAGTTAGTACTAAACACTACTTAATGACTCCCCAAACATAATACTGGTAATGGTCAACTTTTAAATTCCCCTAATGTATTCCTGTTAGCCAAAAGAAGATGAAGGAAATATACCAAGTATTGCTGTGTTTTAAATAAAGAAAATCAGTATTTTGGTTAGGTGTGTTTTTGCTTTCTTTGTAGAAAAAGAAACTATTTATATATATGACCTATTGACCTATATTTGTAGAATATAGGTCATTCTACAGTTGAACAAGAAGAAAGCTAAGGGCCTCCCCAGTGGCGCAGCGGTTGAGCACTGGGTTGCGAAGCTGCCCGCAGCCTCTGCGGCGCCAGTTTGATCACCGGCTACTCCCCGGCCACCAGAGGAGGGTCCTACATGGCGGCGCGCAGACCTCTCCTGCCCCCCCTCTCCCCTCAGCAGTGTACTTCGGTCCTTCTGCCTGTTCTGCTCCCCGCTCTGGCTCTGGTGAATTCTCTCACCCTCCCATGCTTCTGACTGTACCCAGTGCTTGTATAAATAAATAAATAAATCTAAAAAAGAAGAAGAAGAAAGCTAAATATTGATGATAGTTTCCTTACAAATGTCTTTTTTGTTTTTCTACTTTGGAGGTACAGTTCGCTGAAGCAAACACATTGATGATGTCAATGAGAGTAATGGTGCTATTCTCACCCTTTCTAATGCCATTATTGTGCCATCCTCTGTTTCAACCAAAGACATTAATGTTTCATGTTGATTAAATTTTAACATCTAAATTGGCCTTTTATGTTACACACAAATGATAAACTTGAATGTTCCAGTCAGGGGGAAGCAACTGTAGTTTTCTCTAGGTTCCTAGTAAGTTCATCAAATAACATTCCCCAGCACCTCAGAAATGTCTCATTTTTATTTCTCATTCTTTACTAACCCACAGATATAGGCTTGAGTGTTTTTGTTTTTGAATTATGCCGTGACTAAAACTAGACCCCATTTTACACAATAGTTGCATTCCTTGACATTTGTACATGAAGCACATTTTTGAAGATGGTATCATATATTCCTCCATCGTCTTACATTATAATTTTAGAAGTGTCATCTTTATTACAGATTGATTTCCAATTGACAGTAGTTTCTAGCACATTGCCACTGCCTCTACCTCTGAAACCTATACTTCACTCTTCAAATAAAAACACACTGATGTAATGGAATCCCCTATTTCAAAGAATATTAAAAGATACATTTAAAATGTAATAAATTAAGACTTAATATCATTTGTATAGAAAATGATATTTCTTAAAATAGGACCTTCTGTTATTTTACTTTCTCTCTATATATTTCTTATAAGCCACAGCAAATTCTAAATTCATGTGTCATCACTAAAGCAGCTCTCTTCTTTCTTTTCCTCTGCTCTTTCTTTATGAAGATTGTCTTAAGTAAAGGTGTTTGAGATATGAATACTTGCAGAGAATGATAAATAATACTGTTTTCCCTAACAACCCAAATGCCCAAAAATAGATGACTGGATCAAGAAGATGTGGTATATATATGCAATGGAATATTATTTGGCAATCAAAAAAGATAAACTCATGCCATTCACAGCAACGTGAATGGAACTAGAAGGAATTATGCCCAGTGAAATAAGCCAGATAGAAAAAGAAAAATATTGGATGGTTTCATTTATAGCAGAAATATAGGGGAACCAAATAAGACATCAGTGTAAAAAAAATAATAACAGTACAAAACACAACAAAGCAAAAACAGACAATTATAAATCAGAGACATCCTGCGGGGGAGGAGGAGGGAGAGGGATCAGAGGGAGGGAGGGAGGAGCACAGAGGACTGTGGTGATGGTGCACGGGTGCCCTGGGGAAGGAAATTCTATGGGAACTCAATCTGAGGGGGTGGGGGGAAGCAAATATTGTTTAAAAAAAATACTGTTTTCCATTTAAACTTTAAAAATGTGGGGTATTGAAAGCAGTTTTAAGATTTTAAAAAAATTCTTTATTCATGCAAGAGCTGGGGTGTAGGCCAGAAGTGCAGGGGGTGAGAGGGTTCACCAGAGACAGAGTAGGGAGCAGAACAGGCAGATTGACTAAAATACACTGCTGAGGGGAGCAGCGGGCAAGACAGGAGAGGTCTACTGTGCCATGTGGGTCACCTCCCTGGCCTGTGATCAAACTCATGCTGCAGGGGCTGCGGATAGCTTCTGAGCACTACGACTTGACTCCTTGTGCCAACAGGGAGGCCACGTATTAAAAACAGTTTTTAAAAAGACTGTTTAGGTTTCACCATGCTAACCTGAGAGCAGCTCCAAAAATAACGAGAATGTAATGTAAATGTTTTCTTAATTGCTTTCTTAAAGATCAGGGGCTATTTATTTGTTTACTTATTTATTTATATCTGTATGTATGTAATTAAAACTCTCAATTGTGGTAAAATACGCATAACATATAACTTGCCATCTTACCCTTTTTGAAGTATATAGTTCTCTAGTTAAGTATATTAGCATTGCTGTGCAATCAATCTCCAGGACTTTGTTGTCTTGCGAAACTGCAACTCTCCACCCATTAAACAGTTTCCCATACCACCCTTCCCACTAGCAATGGTGGTATCTACCATCCTACATTCCCTTTCTATGAGTCTGACTACTCTAGATACCTCATATAAGTGGAATCATGCAATATTTGCCTTTTTATAAATCTATTTTCACTTAGCATAATTTCCTCAAGACATATCCATATTGTAGCATTTATCAAATTTCTCCTTTTTAAAAAAAATATTTATTTACAAGAACAGGGGTACAGGCCAGAGGTATGGGGGTGAGAGGATTCACCAGAGACAGAGTGGGGAACAGAAAAGGCCGATTGAAATACACTGCTGAGGGGAGCAGCGGGGTGAGCCAGGAGAGGTCTGCTGTGCCATGTGGGCAGCTCCCTGGCCGGCCGGGGATCGAACTCGTGCTGCAGTGGTGGTGGACTGCTTCACAGGCTGCGTCTTAACCCCTTGCACCACCAATGAAGCCCAAATTTCCCTTTCTTTTCAAACAGGACGACGTTCTGTTTTATGTATATACCATATTTTGTGATCAACCATATGTTGATGCACACTCAGGTTGCTTCCACCTCTTGAATATTGTGGGAATTGCTGCTATGAACATAGGTATGTAAATATGTCTTCTAAACTCTGCTTCCAATTCATGTGTGTGTGTGTGGTGTGTGTGTGTGTGTGTATCCACAAGCACAAATGCTGGATCTTAAGGTAATTTTGTTTTTAGTTTTGGTTTTGTTTTTTGTTTTACATAAGGTATACACAATTTTACTTTCCTACCAACAGTGCATACAAGGGTTCCAGTTTCCCCATATCCTTAAGAATATTTATTATTTTCTGGGTTTTTTGAAAGTAGCCAACCTAATGAGAGTGTGAGGTGTCAGGGGGTGTTCTAAAATTGTTTAATTTATAAATGACTTATACAAATATTCCATCCAGATCTATAAGTATTAAGAGTATACTACACGTAGAATAGAGCATATAGTTGTCATTATTGTGAGGAGAAATTGTGATGATTTAAGTATAGGCAAAGGAGTCTTGAAATCCATCATATAAAAATTCTATTTTCTTAATGCGTTTTCCTTGAAGGGAAACAGTTGGATAATTTAAAAATTAGTTTGAGCTATCACTTTTTAAAATTCTCAATATATTAATTCTGTAATTTATTTATTTGAACACATCTAATGTTTCATACTAGATAAAAGAAAAAAAAAACTATTTTAAATTCTATTTTTGGTGTGCTTTAACAGAAAAATCTCTATATTAAAAATCAGTCTTAGGTATAACTAGTAATTATATTCTGCACATAGATATGTTTCTTACAATTGAAGTTTTTTAGTATGAAATTTCTTAGGAGTGCCATGGGAAATAAAGTGAGTTATAGAGGCAATGTCACGTCTAGTGGCAGTTGATGGAACGAAGCAGCATAGAAAGTTTGAACACCTGAAACTAATTTTAAACTCAGTGATAGAGTGTACTGCTAGAAAATCTGTTTTAAATAATGAATGAAACAAGCTACCTCTTGCTATCCAGTCTGTTTTACAGGTCAAGTTACATAACCAACAAGAAGTTATTTAACCTCCCAGGAAATAGCTGAATCTTTCAGAGTAAGTTTTCCTAAAATAGGCATCTTAAAATTCTGTGTATCTAGAAAGACTAGTCTCATTTTAGACCCTTAACATTTTTGGAGAGTTTATTGTAATTGTAATCAGGAAAAGCATATAGACACATACATACAAGAGGAATGTCAACAAATTTTTAATCTCTTTGATTTGCCATCTATACTTAACAAATGTTGGAACATTTTATAACTGATAGCATTTTTCTTTTTTGAAGATATCTTTATAGCCAATTATGAATAAAGTATTAAATCACAAAGTACTCTTTTTATCACACTTTACTGTCATTAGTGATTTACTTATATGTATTTCCAATATTGTAAGTTCTTAGCAAAAATCATGTGGTTTTTTTGAATATTTACTCTTCAATAAAGTACATGGCACAATGGATGCCTAATATGTTTTGAAGAAATTGATTTTCCGATGTTTTAAGTAAAAATGAGGTTTATTTAACTTTCCTGATGCTTACATGCTCCCCACACTTAAGAATTGCAACATCTTTATATATAAGAATTTAACACTTTTCACATACACATTTCTAGATAGTCATGTTAACTTTCTATTTACCTCTAAATGTTGGCATATATGTTTTAAATTGTGGACTATTAAATGTTGGCTCCAAAAATTCCAGGAAGGTCACACATATTTCCACTCACCTTTAGTAAAGTTAGTACAGTAAAATTTAATATTCACCTTATTTATTTCCAAATAATTGTTCAGCATTTTTTGTGTGTGTAGGATTGAGAATAGCAATGATAGCCTGGTATAAGAAAATGCTTTATCTTTTCTACCTTTATTGACCTATTTTTGAGAAAATTTTGATTAGAAGTAATCTAAAATATTAACATTCTATTGAATTTGAACCTTTATTAATGCATGCTCCCATTTTGTAGAAAGTAGTTCCTATGTTTTTTTTTCCCTTTTTGTTTCAAACATGAGATAACTGTGAAATGACTGAATTCCTAAAAGAAAAATCAATTTGAAACTCAAACAAGTATGGCAATTGAAAAAGTGGCATTTTCACTAGTATCACTTGGTTTTGTTAATTTCTACAGTATTAAAAACATTATGAGTTATTGTATCATCTACCAAGGGATCAGTTTATTCTTTGAGTATTAGTTGTAATTGCTGTGAAATACATGAGATGTTGTATTGATTAATATTTCATCTCTCAAATTTCCATCATTACTCGTTATGATATCATTCAGCTTTTGAGATATGGCCTTACATAGGAATTCCCTAGGTATTTCTCTCTGCCATTTTTTTTTTCTATGAAGTTTTTTAAAAAAAGGAGAAATGTAAGACATTTGACTTTATGTAATATCTGCTTTGTTTAATCATCTGAAGGCAAGGGCAATATCTTTCCTGACATGGAGAAAGCAGTCATTAAGTTTACAATGACTGGGGAATTGCTGAAATCTAAAATGGAGGGTACAAATGGCCTTACTTCAATATAAATTGTGTTTACTTCCTTAGAGTCCATATCCCTTGTTTAATTAAAACAACTCTGATCTTTAAAATGCATCTTCAAGCATCTGACATCTCGGAGTGACTTACCCTCCGAAGTGAATTGCAAACGTTGTTTGAGATCTAACGTATTTGTTCTGATGAAGACTTAGCTGTCCAGTTTTTTGGGATCTCACACAACTCATCATTAACTAGGCCCCATTAGGTTACTTCTATTTAATAGGTTTGTTTTATATTAACTATTATATAGAGATGTTATTTACTTCTCAGTGTCAGTTATACTTCCAACACCTTTCTGGAGTCATATTTTCCAAACAATAAGCTGAGATTTTTTTTAGTGAGATATAGATAAAAATAAAACATAAAAACATTCAATATAAAAAGTATAATTATAGATTATACATTTGTGAATGTATAATGTCTAATGGAGCCAGAAGTTAGTGAAGAATAAGAATGATTTTGTGTGTAACTCTACTTAGACTTGGGATGATTATTAACACGTTTTATTGGTTTTTACATTTTTCTTTATTTAGCTGATGCAAAGTGGGCATATTTTTATAAGCTATTGAGAATAAAAGAGTTGAAACCATATAGAAAATGTTTATGTATTCAATAGGGCAACAAAAATTGCTGTAGCAGTCTACTCAGTTAAGAGAGTTCTCTTTGGAACAACCTGAAAATTCAAAAGGTGAGGACTATAGCAAGAAAATAATAGTTTGAAGGGGAAGGATTATTCAGAGAGCAAATATTATGGCTATATCTAAATACAAAATTATTAAAATAGTTGATGGAAGTATGTTTGTGAAACATAAAATCCTGGCCATTGTCCCATAGATTTGGAGATATGAAAAACTTGTAAAACATGGGTAGTAAATAAAAAAGTGTATCCTTTTCCAACAGGTCATTGATAGTCATGGCTTTTTCCCCCAGACATTCTTTCTCTGTATGTGTCTTTAGTTTCTTTTAAGAAAAAATAAAGATGATTTAAGTATTGTAAAAAAAAATACCAAAACATGCTCCAAACTATATTTTATTTCTCTCTGATTTATTTTTTGAAAATATCTTAGTAATATTGCATGTGATCCTACCTGATGAGAAATTTATTTGTTCCCTTTGTGCTTTGAAGTGCAAATGGACATAAAAGTCAAAATAAATTTTAAGTCAGCCATTTTTTTCCTGCAAGCCAGAAGTAAAAATGGATAAAGGAGAAAGTAGAACTTAACTTCTGGTCAGTCATTAGAAACTTGCTTCCCTTGTGGAAGTCATTATTTCTTGAAGTATGGTCTTGGAATTAGCTGCACGAAATTTGAGGTTGAACCCCAAAATACTCTTTTAAGCAATGGTCCTCAGAGATTTGGATGCTCTTTAAAATTTGGTAACAACTGGTTTAATGGTTGAACCTCCAATTATCTGACCTTTCTCAGAGCTCATTTTTTTCATTGATTGTTAACCTGAGTAAATTGTATGGAAGAAAGCCAGCTATGATTTAAATGCTTACCATCATTTTAGACTCAGGCTTTGGCTTATTCTTATTTCTACTTTCTAGTGATAACAGTTTGGGGAACTTATCTGCTATATTTGCTTATGCATCCTTAGAACTAGAAAAATACTTAGGACATTGTATATGTAGGTTAAGTTAATTCTAACTAAAAGTAAAAGAAAATTGGGGCCTCCCCGGTGGCGCAGCGGTTGAGCGCTGGGTTGCGAAGCAGTCCGCGGCCTCTGCGGCGCCGGTTCGATCCCTGGCTGCTCCCTGGTCACCGGAGGAGGGTCCCACATGGCGCACAGACCTCTCCTGTCTTGCCCACTGCTCCCCTCAGCAGTGTATTTCGTCAGTCTGCCTGTTTTGTTCCCTGCTTTGTCTCTGGTGAATCCTCTCACCCTCCTGTGAATCTGGCCTGTATCCCAGTTCTTGTATGAATAAATAAATAAATCTTTAAAAAAATAAAAATAACTATTTTATTTTCATTTGAATGTCTTAAGACAGCTGTACTTCATTTAAAAGCCAATTTGAATTTTTAGGAGCTATATAATATTTTCTACATTTATTTCTATTGCCTCATAGTACCTGACAGGCTCCTTGCAAATGGAAAAACATCTGAAATTTAATGAAGTACGCTTTAGAAAATCTTTTTTTAACTCCCTTGTATCTAGCAGTGAACTAATAGTATGTTGCAGTAAAAAGTATTTCATGAACGACACACTTGTATGCATTGCCCTTTCATCTTCCTAACATACTTCAGATTCTACAGCTGACATATATGACAATTACAGAATTATTTTCAATATGGGGTACCTATGTTATCCTGTTTTTTTAAAGGAAGCATCTTTTAAAAATGTCTCTACTTTACCAGCATAAATTACTTAAAAATGTTTTAACATTACAGAAAAGTTCCACAAATCACAAGTGCACAGCTCATATAACCACCCAATAACCAAAACAACACCAGCACATCACTGCACACCTCATGCCTCCTTCCAGTCATTAGCTCCTTCCTGTTATCAAAAGATGACTTGCATGATGACTTCTAACACCATGAACTATTTACTCCTGTTTTTCAGTGGGGCTTTTTGTGTCGGACTTCACTCAGTTTTATGTCCTTGAGGTGTTAAATTTCATTAATAGATGCTATTGCCTGCATTTATCTAGAAATCTAGATCATGTAGTTATATCATTTATTTTGTCAATATAGTGCATTACATGAAATTTTTATATTAATTAAATATCATTTTAATAAGCCAATTTTGCTTTTCTGAAATAATCCTCACTTGGTCAATTTGCGTAATTGTGTTAGATTTATTACTATTTAGTAAAGACTTTTCATATCTGTTTTATTGAAAGATATAGGTCTGTATTTTTTTAAGATTTATTTATTTATGCATATAAGAACTGGGGTACGGGCCAAAGGTGCAAGAGGTTGAGAGGATTCACCAGAGACAGAGCAGGGAGCAGAACAGGCAGAGGGGAGCAGCGGGAGCTGCAGGAGAGGTCTGCCCTGCCATGTGGGAATCTCCCTGGCTGGCTGGGAATCAACAGCTTCAGAGCGCTGTGCTCAATCTGCTGCGCTACCGGGGAGGCATGTATTATTTCTATTATTATTATTTCCAGTTTGGGTTTCAAGTTATGCTGACTTCATAAAAAACGGAGTATTCTCCTTTTTTCTATTCTCTGGGAGAGGTTGGGTAAATTGGTATTTTTTATTTTCTGTTTTAAATACTGTGGAGAATTCACCAGCACAGCTCTGTGGCACAGAGTATTTTTGTAGGAAGTTTTATAAAAACAGATTCAACGTATTTAAGGGATCTAAGATGGTTAATATTTCCTAGTTCTTCTTGTACTAATTTTACTTGATTGCATCTTTTAGGTCATTTGTCTATTTCATCTAAATTAACAAATGTGTGAAACTGATCATAATAGTGTCACATCTTTTGTTTTAAACAACATACATATATGTGTATGTTATATCTTAGATATAATGCATATTTGTGTGTGTGCATAATATTTCTCATCTATAGACCTTTGGTGGGGTTTCAGCAGCTCAAGGAGGAGGAGAATGTTTTTTTTCTCTCTCTCATTCTCTCTCTTCCCTCATCCCAGGGTGCCAAGCAACTCCTCAGTAACTATGAATCCTGGTATTGTGGAGTCTGGACCAAATATAGTTTGTTTGGTTACTTTAAAAAAAAAGAATACAAGATTATGAATAGAAAACACCCATGGTGTTCCAAATCCACGCGCATGGAGAAACATGCCAAAGGGTAACTTGAAATTAGAATGAGAAGAGAAATACTTATCTGATGTGTGTTAAAATGTGTTACTTCTACAAATATTCCAAAAAATTTGATACTGTGAGCATGTTGTGAGGTCATCCCTGGTATAATTCCCACTTGGTCATGGTGTATAATTAATGCAGTGTTGGATTTGGTTTGCTAAGATTTTGTGGACGGTTTTTGCAATGTGTGCATCAGGGAAATTGGTCTGTCGTTTTCTTTTTGTGTGTTGTTTTTGTCTGGTTTTGGTATTAATGTCGCCTGCAGGAAATGTGTTTGAAAGTATTCCTACTTTCAGTTTTTTGAAAGAATTTGAGCAAGATAGGTATCAGCTCATCTTTGAAGGTTTGAGAAACCATCTGGTCCTGGTCTTTTGTTTTTTGGGAGAGTTTTGATTACAGTTTAATTTCCTCGCTTGTGATTGGTCTATTCAGGTTTTCTATTTCTCCCTATTCAGCCTTGGATGGCTGTATAATTCTAAGAATTTGTCCATCTCTTTCTAGGTTATTGAACTTAAAAGCATGCAAATGTTCATAATAATTTCTTATTATCCTCTGAATTTTCTGAGATGTCTGTTGTAACTTCTTTTTTATTTCTGATACTTCTTTTTCTCCCTTCATTTCTTTGTGAGCCTAGGTTTTTCTATTTTATTGTAAATTTTCATGAGGTAGGAATAGTATGTAGTATTTCTAAAACATTCTACACCAAGAAAAAGTTCTTTACAGAGAAACTCATTGGAGAAGTACTTTATGAAGCATAGTTGAGGAAATACTAACAGTAGTTCTAAATGTAGATTTCTGTACACACGGCAAATACTTAGAATGAGTGAAGAGGCATAAGTGAATATAATGAGCATCTGTTTTTACAAGAAGTATCCTCAGATGAGAATTTTTGGACAGACTAATGGTAATTGGCCATGTATTAAAATGAACGGATATCATTTGAAATTACTTACCATATTTCAAAGGGTTGCTGTCTAATTTTTTCTTATATGACAATTCTGTTGAATTGTATCCCTATGTGGTGTTTCTCAGCTTTCCATCCAGGGAATAATTTATATTTCAGCTAATCTCAGAAACCAGAGAAAGGAAATCAATACTGAATTGCTATCTTCTATAACTTACCTAAGAATTTTTTAGTGTAGATGATAGGGAGTCAGTAATTTTACTCTTGGTAAATTGTACCTTATTTGCAAATTGTGAGGAAATTTTGATGATAGGAAATGGTTATAATTATAATGAAAGTGTTCAAGAGAATATCAGTAGTTCTTCTCTTTAATACTCTAAACATATTAAAATTGGGCCTCATCGTAATGGAAAACTTAAGAAAGATAAAGCCAGTTTAAAACCAAATGGTTATCTTTCAAATACATTTAATAGTATTTTTGAAAATATTAACAAATTCAAACTGCTCAATTACCTGCAGTAATTTTTGATATTATGCCATTTTAGTTTCAATAAAAAGAATTTGAATGATCCTTTAATGGATCTGGAAATCCGATGATCTGGTATAGTTTACTACATGTTTTTTTTTTTTTTTCCTCCTTTTAGGTAAACTGCCTTCATTCTCCTGCTCAGTCATTTATGCTAAATATATCTGATTTTCTCAAAATAACAATACTCCTATGATCTGAATGTTTATGCCACTCCCTCCCCTAATTAATATTTTGAAATCCTAACCCCCAAAGTGATGATAATAGTAGTTGAGGTCTTTGAGAAGTGATTATAAGGGCAGGGCACTCCTAAATGGTATCGGTGTCCTTATAAAACGAGGCTCCAGAGATATCCCTAGCCCTTATGCCATGTGAGGATGTAACCAAAGGTACAACTATGTATGTATTTCCTGTACCAAAGGTACAGGAAATTTTCCCCATCAAACACTGAATCTGCCATTTCCAATATCTTGGACTTCCACTTTCTACAAGTGTGAGAAGTAAGAAATAATGTTTACTGTTTACAAATCACTGATTTATAGTGTTTAAAAAATTCTACTGAGTACATTTAAAGACTTAATGGGTTTTATTAAACAAGTCATGAATCAGTCAACATCCCATCCAGCAAAAAGAACAGAGCACTAAAAAGTCCTGCAAAATGGAAGGCTTTTTATAGAAGGAGAGGGTAAGATAAGGAAGAGAATGGATTGTTTTTGGCAAGGTCACCTTCCCTGGATGTCAGAGGGGTCTGTCAAAAACATTCCCTTGCTAATGTTGACCAGGAAATTCCAAATGTACTGGTTCCAGTTTGTATTTTTGGGAAGGGCTTAAATTGAAATTAAGTTGGATATTAACACTTGGTTTGAGATGTGGGGCTTAGCACAAATGATCCCATTTTAGGGCTGTGGCTTCTTTTTTGACAATAGTAATTTTTATTAAGTAGTCCGTACCTACGGATAGAAAGTTGGCATGGAGAGTAAAGTACTGCTGTAACAAATACCTAAAAATGTGGAAGTGACTTTGCAACTGTAATGGGCAGAGGGTGGAACTGTTAGAGGAACAGTTTAACCCCTGATGTTTTTACAGACTCCATCTCCATTTGAGACTTACAACTGCCAACATGCCATGAACCAGGCTTTCTAATGGGAGTGTCCTGGAAACTAAGGGCTGAATTAATGATAGGGGGCCAGGGAGGAAGGGCAGTGCATCATACCTAATAGAGCAATCTGCACAACACACAGAATACAGGCTGCACGTACACACTATATGACCAATGATATGTTTTCTTTAAACAAAATCTCTTGCTTTGAACTGAGATTCCTGCCCCAGTGATGCCTGAATGAGTGCCAGACATTGCCGGCATCAGAAATTAACCAACCAGTACAGGATGTACCAAGATCAAGATAACCAGGAGGCTGATAACAAACTCTGGGGTCTGAACAAAATGAGCATCAAGAACATCAACTATGATAGGCTTTTTTGATGGGCTGTTTGCTTATGACTGTTTTTGTGTAACTTGTTATAAAAAGGGTAGCTCTAGATGAAATGGAAGAACAGTCTCTCTGTTCTCTCAGATCAGTGGCCATGGCAGATTGGTCTCTTCAGGTTGCTATGCCACCGTTCTCTCAGGTTAATGGCCAGTGATCTAAAAAATAAAAGCACTTATAGATTTAGTTTCCTGTCTCTGCTTATTGGCTCTTTGGTAGCAACAGGCAGCAGAACCCTGGCCTATTCCCAGTAACTTAAGAGGCCATGCTTGCTTTGTAACTGAATACATATGTGTTCTGACTTTTGCTTTTCCAGTTTCAACTTACACCCTGGTGTCTCAGCTCAGATGGTATTGCTGGTAGTATGTGCCAATCAATTAATCATCTTCTTTCTGTGTTCTCTCTCTACATTTTCCTTTTAAAACCTTTAAAAATTTAAAACTTTTTTTTAAAATTTCTCTCTGCATATCTGCTGAGGATCAATCATATTATGGGGTTGGTCTCCCCAAAAGGATCAAATAGACTTTTCTCAATATGCCAAGAATAGGCCTTTTCCTGTAAGAGTCATCTTGGATGGGAAACTTGAGCCTTGGGAAGTATATTACCACTAGCTTAAGAATGCAGATTATTATAAGTTAAGAGCAGTGAAGGTCATAGTGACTGAGAGAATCTTTGTTTTTGTGTCAGTCATCAACGAGATGTGATGCTGCCTGATTCATGAATTGTTAAATAAAACCAATTACATATATAAATTTACTCCGTTGACATTTTTTTTTGACAGTATGATAACCTACGCACGAGTTTCATAAGATATCCCATGATCTCACAGATAGAGGTGAGAGATTTAAGAATGTGGTTCTTTGTTGAGCTATGTGACTTTCCTGTGTGCCCACATGCTACCATTTTATACAATAGTCAATATTAATTCGTTTTTACAATGTCCAAGATGCATTAATATGCATGCAGTATATTTTAAGGTAATATTTTAAGATTTATGAGATGTTTACTTGCATGTGCATAAAACTAAGAATTGTTTTTCTCTTTCAAGTAAAACTTCCCCGTGAACATGTATGCGATATAATTTGCCTTACTCTTTAAAAGCTGTATCATCAGAAAGGCTTTCAGGGATAGTGAACAAAGAACGATGGGGAACAAAAGCATGTTCTTTAGCAGCTTTGCTGAGAAGGACGTGTATGCTCGTTAAACTTGCTCATCATTTTTATCCAATTTTAGCTAAACAAGAATAAGATTGTCCAATAATTGCCAATATCAAAACTTATCAGTTTTACCTAAGACTTAAGAAAAGGTTAAATTAAATAAAGGCAAAGTGTCGCTGAAAACAGCAATAAATTGTAGTGGCAAGCAAAACAATTTGTTATACATTAAAATGAACATAAAGCATATTTTTCCTCCAGAATTTGCAGTATAAGTAGCAATTTATAATGTTCACTTGTCATCACAGTAGTGCTTAATAAATCTAAAAAATGAGACTATATTTGAATTCAGGGTGAGCAGGAGTTCTTCAGTAAACTGGCCTTCTTTCAAATGAGTGCAGTGCATTAGTATTGAAAAACAATTATTAGAATTTAATTTTTTCAGCAAGTAGAATTAATTACCTGCTTGAAATGATAATATTGAGTAATGAAGTTGCTACATAAAATACTTCTTTTTTTAAGTGCATTTCCTGATTTTATTATAATTTTAGTCAAGAGCCGTTGTTCTAACTTGACCAGGATTATTAATCATTAGTCATAACTTTAGTGCTATCATTATAATGTATTTATTGACTGTTAAAGAACACCCAGTTCTATAAACTCTGTAGCTCAAACTCAAATAGGTATATTTACCATATTACCACATAATCCAGTTAAAATGAATAATGTAAAGTGAGATGAAATGAAATTTTTCTTTTAACTTTAACTGCATTTAGAATACATCATTCATAGTCGAAAGCAGATTTACCACTCAAATGTATTTTTTTTTATTACCAGGAGTTAATCCAATCTGTCTATAATGCCTCCATTTGCAATCTAATTAAAATATGAAATAGACATTTACCATGAGTACCTACGGGGGATATGAAAATGAAATAATAAAAGCATACCCACAGGTTGTAACATTTTTTATCACATTGATTTTTGTAGAAAACTATTAATAACTGGATTGCTAAAGTGGGTATAAGCTTATTTTTGAATATTAGCTTCTGTTGGTAAATGAAAAATATGTGCCAAGAGGAGGCATATTGTAATATTGCCATATAAAATAAATAGACCCTATAGAAGTATGTTTTTATTCAATTCAAGTATACTGCATACCTGTTAGATGATGATTCATATTTCTTTGGTTTTGGTAATACTCTTTGAAATGATCTTGCTAGCTGATATAACAAAGGTGAAATTGCTTTCCTAGTGAAGAATATGTTAAATTTAAGAGAAACACATCTTTAGAACAATCTCATGCAGCTTTATGATTGCTCTGGTATCAAGTCTATGTATAAATTAAGTAATAAATCTGTACCAGGAACAGAATGCCTTTGACAACAAAAAAATACATTATTGGTAGTAATTATAATTTAATATGTTTATGAATATTACAGATATATAAAAGCTACAAGATTTCTGAGTATTTAAAATAAAATGAAGATCTCTTTATGAACTTTAAAATGCTTGATACATGTGTTTGAAATGTAAATGTTTGTGTTGTGGAATAGGGCTCCCCCAAAGGATCAGATAGACTTTTCTCAATCTGTCCGAAGTAGGCCAGCCTCTTCAATAACTGTCATCTTGATATGGGGAATCAGGATCTATAGAGTTCCTCTGGGCCTCCAAGTAAGTCTATTACTGTTACTTAAAGTATGCAGATTATTTTAAGAGCAGTGACAACCCTGAAGACTGAGAAAAGCTTTGTCCTTTGCTCTTTTCCTAATTAAAGAAGCAATCACTGCTCCCTTTTTATGACCTAGAAGAATGTATTTTTGGGGGTATCATCCAGGTGTAGGTTTATCAGTGAACATGTCCTTCCTCACTAAAAAACTCATCATTTTACTCTCAGAGTAACACACGAATTCATCTGCTACTTGTCATGTGAGATTTCCCCTTCTCTCTCCTTAATGTCCCACAAGATATATATCATTGGTTTTCCCCATTTTTAAATTTTTTTATCCCCCCCCCCAGTTTTTTTTTAATATTTTATTTTATATATTTCTTACATCATTTTTCATTATTGCACAATGTATGCATTTTCATTTTGGTTTATTTTGACCCCAATCCCTCCTCTCCCTGCTCCCTCCTAACCCACCCCCACCTCCGTAGTGCAACTATAGACCAGAGACACACTACAGGGTTTTCCCCATTTTGCTTTAGAATTTACAACCATGTAATTTCACCTTACATAGGTTATTAAATTGATTTGTCCTTTGTTAACCCATCTGATACTGTTTTGATTATTCATCCAGACAAGGAATAACCCCGTGGGGTGGGGGGTTTTCCCCTGTGCCATGACAATTGTACATTGTAGAAATGGAGGCACTTGATTATTAATACATATAAAATTATTTAGCTCCAAAGGAGTGATGATTTTATCAAAATGCATAGTATGATTACCAAAGGAATGTTCAGAGTTTATCCTTTTGAAAACAAATTTATCTCATTTATGGTAAATGAAGATAGAAAAAAATTAAGGACTGCATCATAAGTTGAAACAAAAAAAATTAAAAAGTGAAGGAATCATTGTTTTAATCTGAGAAGCATCATTCTCATTTAACATACAAGTAGATAATGTGTCAGATACAATCTCTGCCTACCTGAGATTCATAATCTTACAGTAGAATCCACCTGTATTCATATACTTACATGTGGCTTTATTAACACTATAATAAAAATATAAAAAAGGTACAGTGGTAGCAGAAAGCATGGAACCATCATTTCTCTTTGAAGGGTGTGTGAATTAAGAATCATAGATCCTTATGACCTTTGGATATCCAAATATTAGACAAGACTTTGATGAGGACAATTTATTGAGCTGGTTCTTGAAGAATGTGTAAGAATACCTTGCAGTATATCTGACAGTAGAATATCTGACGGTAGGGGAAGAACATTCTAGGCCTAAGGAACAAAGTATATAGAGGCATAGAAATGAGAAAAAGCAGCATATGGCATTCAGGTAGAATTGTAATGAGATAATAGAAAGAGATGGAAATAGGCAAGTTTATGGAACATTCACTATAGAGGACGTGTATATCATGTCAGTTTGTTTAATAGTACAGTAATGGAGAGCTAATAAAGGCTAATATAACTTCCAGCTGAATTCTTGAAAAATTCTAAGTTGGCAAATAATGTATGTATAAACCGGGAATTTTATTGGAAACCAAGTAACAGATTCTTGTACATGTTTTATTGCATGTTAAATTTAACATTGCTCTCAAGGATTGATCTGAAAAATTTAAAACAGCAACTTGTTAATCTTCTTGGCTAACATGGAAGGAGTGACAGCAAAACCTACATATTGAGGATCTTAAGGTTTTCTAAACATATACTTAATAATATCTGACCACGCTAGCCAAGATGAGTAATAAAAGTTAACTTACAATTCTCAGTAGATTTTCCCATCCTTAGTGGTTATTTTACAGTCTCTTCTATCACATCAACTTCTTACAGTGACAAAGTGAGCTAAAAATTGAGTGTGAGTTAAGATTGAAATATTGTGTCAACTTCAGAAGCTTGGGAACTTGGGTTTGAAGCTGGATAATGAAGAAACCATGGTGTCTTCTCTTCAGACTGTAAAAGAATTCTCTCCCCTACCAACTTTATTGATGTATAATTGACAAATAGGTATTTTATATAATTAAGATTTATAACGATAGTTTTATAGACATTGTGAAATAATCATCATAGTCAAGCTAATTAACATTCATCACCTTACATAGTTACTTTATGTGGTGATAACATTTAAGGTTTACACTTCTAGCAGATTTCAAATACAAAGCGCAATATTGTAATTATAGTCACATTGCTGTACATTAGACCTCTGGAACTTATTCATCTTGCATAAAACTAATCTTGCATGAAACTAATTCTTTTTTTTTTCTTTAAATATTTATTAATTTATTTATACAAGCACTGGGTACAGTCAGAAGCACGGGAGGATGAGAGAATTAACCAGAGCCAGAGGGGAGAGCAGAGCAGGCAGACTGATGAAGTACATTGCTGAGGGGAGCAGCGGGCGGCAGGAGAGGTCTGCGGGCCATGTGGGACCCTCGCCTGGTGGCCAGGGATTGACTGGCGCTGCAGAGGCTGCGGGCAGCTTCGCAACCCAGCGCTCAACTGCTGCGCCACCGGAGAGGCCCGCATGAAACTAATTCTTATAGGATTCAGGTCTAGAGTGTTATCAATCAATGTTCTAATATTCTTAATATTCTTATATTATGCTTAATAACCTGCATATTGAAACAATATTCCATATTACAGGATTTAGAAAAAGAACCTTATTCAAAAAGTATAGTTTTCATTTGTGATGGTAGTGAAGGGTTATTTGTGACAGTGAAGTTCTGAGCCTGCCAACTTCTATGCCAGTAATTTAGAGGCAGAATACACTCACCCTTTCCAAATAAACTTTCACCTGCAGATAGGTATGAGCTACCTGTCATTTGCTCAGCTCTATATATACTAGTTTCATTGAAAAGCTCAAAGCAAGAAGAAAACACAGCATATGCTTTCAAAAACTGGAGGAGCTTATACACTAATTGGGAAAACAAAATGTATAATCATAAAAAAGCTAGACAACAGTCCAAGATATGCACGTGAGGTAAAGTAGTACAGATGATCTTATGGAAATTTATATGGCTTAATTATTTCGTTTATGAACTATCAGTTTTCTTCCATTGTTCATCTTTTCATGAAGATAGTGGTAATAACCTACTGCTCGCCTTAAGGGGACATTATAAAGATAAATGAACTAACCTTTGTAAAGGGGTTTGAACTCAGAGACACAGTATTAGAAAAGTACAATAAAAAGGAACATCTCATAAATCAAGACTGGTTTGGTTATAGAGGAAGACTAATAAATCATTCCTTTGTTTACTTTCATCTTCCCTATTTAACAATTAAGGTTTTTAAAATACCTGGTGTTTAAGCTGGCAAAAAATAACAGTAAATTGCCCTGAAACATTCTAATGCACAAGCTTTTTAAGCAAACATGGTACTTATTTTTAGCCATGTCTTTATTTTAAAAGGATCCTTAATAAAACAGGTTTAGCACTGGTCTGTAATAATAGAGGAAAGCACTGAATGTATCTATTTGTCAGTAATTGCAAGGCATTATTTTATGGGGAAAAAGAGGAAGCAAAAGACTTAGTTTTACTTTTTTCAAAATTTCTGATGATAACTTTTCCATCAGTATCTAATATAAGAGCATTTATTTCTACCTCTTTCAAATTAATTATGCACTCATTTTTTTTTCCTCCCCAGAGTGATATTCGAGGATGTAAGTCTAATATGTCCAACAGCTTTTTTGATTACGGAGGAAGAGTGATTCATTTGAACAGGTATGGGATTCTGAACTTGAATTTTTTTTTGTTATATAACAAAATTGGCACTTTAAATGTCTTTCAATTGTTTATTTTTAAACCCAAAGACTTCATTTATGTATGCTGAGACTAACAAGCCTTTCTTGAATCTTCCCTTTTTCCCTCTTTTCCTCCTTTTCTTCCTTCCTCTCTCACTCCCTCCTTCCCTTTCTTCCTTCTTGTCACCTTGCACCTCTGGGAATAATGTTGAGTTAATCATATTCTTTAGTTCTAGCACATTATCAATTACCAGCCTGTCTAAAGTCCCACTCCTGCCTGTTTGTACATTCATTCATCCAATCACTCATTCATTTAGTCCTTTTTACTTTCATTTTCTACTTCCTTTCCTAATTATTTATAGCTAACCATTATATTGTATTTAATGTGTGTTTTTTATTTGAAGGTATGCTTGGAAAATGTATGTTGTTATTTTGTGTGCATATATTTGTAATTTATACAAACGACATTAATTTTAAGTAATTTTAGTTTATATTGGCATGACACTTTCTATGTGCCAGACAGTGTTCTTAAGCAATTCACATATGCTAACTTGTTTAAGCATCACAACAATATTGTGATGTAGTTATTGCTATTATCCCTATCAATGGAAGAAGAAACTAAGGCACAGAGAGTTTAAATAACTAAAGTCATACAGCTAGAAAATACATAAAAGATAAATACCAGTACATATGACTTTCAAATCTATGTTCTTAATTACTGTGTCAAACTGCCTCTTATTAGATAATATTATGTTTTTTTCTTTTTTTTTTTTACTTATCATTACTTTTCATTTCAATGTCTGCATATATATGTATTGTGCTTAATTGCAGGGAGGACATTTTTATAGCTCTAGGTAGCTATTTGTCTTGATTCTCACCAATGTTTCCAAGTTGATCTTGAGTATACTAGTATGTACAGGGGCCAGGACAGAGGTAGAGGTCAAGATGGGTATAGCAAACGGGGCCCTGGTAAATATTCTGCAGGAATGTGTGAGTTCTTGGTTGAATGATATTTCTTAGTTTTACCTAAGTATGATTATGCTTAATAACAAATTTATTTAAAATTTCCAAAATGGGAAATTTCTACACAGCTGAAAAATCATCTATATTAGTTTGCTAGGGCTACCATAACAAAGTAACAAAAACTAGGTAGCTTAACCTACAGAAATTTATTTTCACACAACTCTGTAGACTGGTAGTCTGAGATCAAAGAGCCAGCACAATTGGTATCTTCTGAGGGTCACAGGGGATAGGTTTGTTCCAAGCTTTTTGCCTTGCTTGTAGGCATTCATCTTCTCCCTGTGTCTTCACATGATCTTCCCTCTGTGTAGGTCTGTGTCCAAATTTCCTCTCCTTATAAGAACTGCAGGCATATTGGATTATGGTCCATCCTAATGATCTCATTAATTTAATTACCTCTTTAAAGATCCTGTCTCCAATTACAGTCATATTGTTAGGTACTGGGGATTAGTACTTCAAAACATGACTTTAGGGAAAGGGGATACAATTCAACTCATAACAACATCTAAGGGACATAGTTAGACCATGGGTTGACTATATGTTAAGGCTAATGTTATACTGATGAAAACATCATATGAGGACTGTTTCAATAAATATATTTTAGACATCTGTTATGTGCCAAGAAGTAGCGTAAGAAACCATAGAGTAAGAGTTAGATGAAGTAGTAATTTTTAGATGGTGAGGGTGATTAAATAGTGTCATTATTACCTAGGAAGATTGTAGAATCACATTGAATTACATTGTGAAAACACATAGTGTTTTTCAAAGCAGAACGGATTTTCATTTGACTGAACTGTTTTATTATAGATATCCTAGAAACTGAGTAGTTTTTCCTCCATGATGCTATATTTGTTTGAAATCTTGTTTTCGCTCTCCTTTAGGATATTTTTAAACTTAAATTCTTGATAAATTCTGTTCACTACAATAATCTTGATTTCAGTCAAATGCCATTCCTTTTAAAATCATTTACTACTGAATTCTTCTTTTACAAGTTGCTCTGGTGGTGGTTGATTAATTCATAAGCACTCAAATTATATTTCAGCTTTGTACCAATAAAAGCACATTGTGTCCATCTTGTGTTAGGTAAAGATGTAAACATGTATCTTAGATCCAGAAGATCAAAGAGTAAAGTAAAAGGTGAACTTGTTTAATATTCCAAAGCAATGAATTTTCAGAGCATATAAATACTGATTTGTTTCATGATCCAGTACTTCTGAGGTTAACCAGAGCCAAAATCAAAACAGAGAAGGAGGTTTGTATGGGTTGAAAGATAGATTTAGAAATAATGTGACTAAAGCAGAATACCTCATAAATGTATATCCCA
>NW_023601543.1:16637711-16703198 GCF_014898055.3 Talpa occidentalis
TTCTGTCACTTCTCCACAAATGTATCCTTTCTTTGTTTAAAAAGTTTATAAGCTCTCAGTCCTGTTTCTTTGGGTTTTAATTTTCCCTATGAATATTCCCCTATGGACATAAAAAGACTAAATAAAATTTGTATGTTTTTTTTTTCCTATTAGTCTGTTTTATATCAGTATAATTCTTGGTCTCAGTCACAGAACCTAAGAGTGTGGAAGGAAGTTAATCATCTCCCTACACCAGCTTATTACCTATTGAACTATGTATTAGAGTCACATCATTATGGATTGTTTATGTAATATATTCTCTTTTCTCTAGACCATTTTCATAATTGTTGCCACAATTATATTTTTAATATAATTAGTTCATGGAACTTGTCTGCTTAGGATGTACATATAACATCAGTTCTGAGCCAATACTCTGCAGGTTCGAGGTGCCATAATTAAATATGCCTTCTATACATTATGATCTTTGTCCCTGATTCCTTGCACAGATCTTTTCAAACCCTAATAAATTGACATAAGACTGTTTGAAGAAAATACAACCTTAATTTTATACAAACATAAACTTCAAAGCAGGCAGTTCTTATACCTTTTTTGATAAGAAAACAATAAATTTATGAAGAAGTGATAAAACAAAGGAGCTTCGGCTTAAAGTAGTAGATTAGTGAAGAAATTCACATTGTTTATATAGCTTTCTTAGCCATAAATTCCCTCTCTCTGGTAATAAAGATGCCTTCTATCCTCCTGTTATAGAAAAGGTACCTTTCAATTGGGACATTTTTTTCCTGTTTTCAGGGACACAAAGGAGGTTCAGAATATCCTCCTTGTGTTGGCTATTTGTTTCTTTAATAAATAATCAATATGCCAGAATGGCATATTTGGGGATGACATATTCTGTTCTCTTTCAATAGGAATACCTTATGTTAGTTAAAAGAAGGCCCTGAAGTTGTACAAATCAAGCCACCCCAAGATCCTTAGAATGGATTTTCTCAAGATGCCCAGGTCTGGCATGCAGAGAGTTTTGAGCTAAGAACAATGAAATCCCTTGAAGCTGAGGAGAAGCTTCTGTCCTTGTCTAAGATCTTTGCCCTTTTCTATTCAAAGAACACATTGTCATGGTCATAGCCTAAGCTTCTGTCCTTTTCCTTAATTGGAGAAATAATAATTGCTCCCAGTTTTATGACCTGGAAGAATGTAGTTTGGGAGGGTTTCACTCAGTTCTAGGTTTATCAGTAAACATTTCCTTTTTTTTTTTTTTTTTTTTTTTTTTTTATAGAGGCATGTTTTTTTATTTATTTATTTATTTGTTTGTTTGTTTGTTTGTTTTGTTTATACATGCACTGGGTACATGGGTACAGTCAGAAGCGCGGGAGGGTGAGAGAATTCACCAGAGCCAGAGCGGGGAGCAGAGCAGGCAGAAGGACCGAAGTACACTGCTGAGGGGAGCAGCGGGCGGCAGGAGAGGTCTGCGCGCCATGTGGGACCCTCCTCAGGTGGCCGGGGAGCAGCCGGGGATCGAACCGGCGCCGCAGATGCCGCGGGCAGCTTCGCAACCCAGCGCTCAACTGCTGCGCCACCGGGGAGGCCCTATCAGTAAACATTTCTAAGAATCTGATCTTTACTCTCAGAGTAAGGATGAGGTTACTCCCTTTTTGTCTGTCTTGTGAAGTTTCCCTTTCTCTGTATTGCTGCCACAGATCCTAAAACCAGGGTAAATATTTCTGGTCTTTTGAATGTAGAACCATTTTAATTTCTCATATGTATATTATTAAATTTGTAGGTTTTTTTGTTTTTTTTTTCCCCTTTGCTAGCCTAGCTGATGCTGTTTTGATTACTCGTCCATCCTGAGAAGAATCCAGAAGGGTCTGGGATGACTTATTTTGCACCCTGGCAGTGGAAAGGAAAGAGGAAGATGAGGTAAGTGGATAAGAGTTAATTGTTGGTAACCAACCAACAGTTCTTGGCTATATGTAACTGGTTTCTCATTCTATTAGTGGTTAGAATGGGGAGCATCCCAGGACCACCAAACCTAAACGCTTAAGGCACCTTCTGGTGGGGAACCACAGGAAAGGCGCAGAAGGGGCCAGGCAATTCTAGGACGAAAGGAGTAAAATCAAAATCAAGATCAAGGCTGCCATTGTCAACTTCCCGACGGGTCTCTCACTCATGTCTGTTTCAAGCGTTTCCTTCCATGTCCCCCAAGTCCCTGGTACAAGTCCTAGGCCGAGAAGCAGCCATGGCTTCTTCACTTGTGCCTCCCCCAAGTCTCCCTCTAAACTCTCCCAAGTCTTTTTTAGCTCCCCCTTGCTGCTTAGCTCCACCCTTCCTTGCTTTTCTACCTAGCAAGGCTGGGATCCAGAGATGTGTTAAATATCAGACTATGTATTTTTTAACTTTTAATTTGTGTATAACAACCTTTTCCATCTTGTTACTCATTCAGAGTAATTTAAAGTTTAGGGTTAAAAAGGATAGAATGTATGAGAATAAGATTGTCTTTCCATAATATTTTGATTATTGATTGTAAAGCTTAATTGCATCAAAAAAAAATGAAATCATTAAGTATCTAATTTTTCCCCATCTTCAAACTGAAGAGTTTCCCGAAAGAACACTTACAAAGATTAAGGGCTACTTTTGATTTAGGTAACCTCCTCCACCTTCAGTTTCAAGTACTCATCAGCTGGGAACTAAAAAATATATATATATATGTCCTGTGGGAGGAGAGTTTAAGTTCTTATGATAGTTTTGAGGTTATCTTGATTATGTGCCCAATGGATATTTATCCATGACATAGGAAAATGTTCATTTCAAAGAACAGTGTGTATTCTACCATAACTTATTATATACACATTATATTTGGTTTCAATTTATATATATATATATATGTATTTAGAAAAATTTAGATGTTTGAAAAACTCTTTCTTGGCTTTACTAACAGCTCTTGATCTCATGGGATAATTATTTTAGTAAGTGACTATGCACAACTAGAAAACATTGGTAATTGTTCATGTTACTGGAAGAGATTAATGTGAATGTATACAATCTCTAAACCACTTTTGAAACAATTTTTCACTTGTTTTCCCAGTAAACATGAAATGTGTAGGTCTCAAGAACCTACTAAAGGTGTTAGATTTGTTAAGACTTAACATATTAGTCTTAGGATATTAACTAATTACAAAATTTTATAGAGGCAATGGATTTTCCCTTGACAATGTTAGTCACACTTGTTTTAAATTAGTTTTATGCAGAAATTTAAAAAATAACAATCCTACTTATACAATGCAATAGCATAAAAATAGATACTTCAGTGGAAGATCTGAATAGACATTTTTCCAATGAAGACATACAGACAACAGGTACATGGAAATGTGCTCAACGTCATTCATCATCAGGGAAATGGAAATCCAAACCTTAATCTCCTTATACTTGTTAGAATGACTGTTATCAAAAAGACAGCAAATGGTGACAAGGATGTGAAGGAAATGTATTCTTGTGCACTGTTAATATAAATTGGTGGATCCAACAACTTATGCTGGAAAGCACTAATTCCAAGTTGGAAAAATTTTATAGGTTCAAGTGATAAGAGCCAAGATTATGTGCAAGTTTTAAAATAGGTGGTAGCTTAATGATCATCACATAAGAGTATTAAAATATTATTTTATTCCCATATTGACATTATTTTTAAATTTATGTCCAAAAACTATGTTCTATTTTCTCAGGATAGAGGGAGAGAAAGGCATTATTTAAGAATAAAAACTCAATGTACTTTATTTAAGTTATATGAAATTTCCATGTTTACTGGCTTGGCTTTGTAAACAGAATCAAGCCTAAGTAAGGTAGCATTGCATTGATATCCAGTGACTGTTTCAGTTCAAAATTATATTGATTTTCTTCATGTGTAAAAATAGTAGTCCTTTTTGCTTTAAGTCTATATTGTAGAATATATTAAATCTTTCCAGTAAAAGAGCATTTTAGTTTCTGTACATTCTTCAAAATGATATGCCAAAATACTATTCAACTCAGATTTTATGTTCACTCCCAAAAGAAGAATTGTGATTTGTTTAGTGAATATAGAACTGGGAGACAAAATCATTGCAAAAAGAGTCAAGGATTTGGAGTTTTTTTAATCATAAATGCCTCTAAATTTCTTGTTGACTTTGGGAAGATCATTTCATCATCTGGGCATTTGTCTTCTCTTTTGGGAAAAAAAAATTACAATGTTTTTGAAGTATTGTTTTACCTTAAAAATTATATTTATCCAGATATATAAATTATCACTAAGTCCAATTATGCCATCATTCCTCATCTAGAGTACAACAGTAATTTAATTGGTCTCTTGGTAGGCTGGTACCTTCCGTTCCTTTACTTCCATATTGCAAAGTAATGTTTTAAGTATAAATCAGATAATGTCACTCCTCTGCTTTCCTTGCACTTAGAACAAAATCCTAGTTCTTTATTATAACCTATAAAAATTCTATAGGGACTGTCCCCCATATTTCAACTTGTGTCCCCCCTCTCCCTGTTTCAGACACATACCTCTGCTAAAACTGCAAACAAAATAAGCTGATTCTTGCTTATGGCCTTGGCTAATGGTCTTTCCTCAACCTCAAACAAGTTCCTAGATGATTGACTTCTAGTCATGCAGGTGTCAGTTCAGATATAATCGACACAAAGAAACTACCCCAAATTCTATTTAGAAAATACCACCATGTGACCCTAAACTCCTTTATTACATCTTCTTTATACACTTTTCCATAATTAATAATCAAGGTATTCATTTAATTAATGTAAATTTATCTAAAGCCAACTGGTCATGTTTCCTAATGTATCAACATAGTTCAGAAGGGTGCTTGGCACAAAGGAAATGCTTTGTCGAAATTTTCGTTGAATTAATGAATTTGATTTTTTAGTACTGTCTTTTATAGAGAAAGGAATGTAAATAAGTTTTATTTTGAATGAAGACAAACGGTTTCTTTTCATTAAAAAATCAAAACTAATATTTACCATTGATGTTTTCAGTTGCAAGGCCAGTCACTTGAATGTTGCTCATTTCAAATTATCATTCAGGAAGTATGAACTCTTTGCATTTTGAACTAGTGGAGATTTAACGCATATACTCAAATTCTATAAATTTTAGTACAGCAAAATCTTTTATTCATATAAAGTCACTGATGATATACCATGTACTTCTTCCTAACTGTACCCATAATTCATTGTTTTGAAAATATTTACACTTTGATAATCTTTTAATAGTATTTTATTTTGGGTGCCAGGTTCTTGTCATTTCTTGTCCCACCTTCCAGTCTTCAGATTTGAGTACAGTTATTTCTTCCTCCAGGCTCAGCCTTTTGCGTTTTTGTAAGAAGGAAGAATTTTAATATACATTGAGGTAAAGGCTATTGCTCAGGAAATCTTAGAAGCCAAAAGAGGCACAAATTTTTGTGGGCATGGGTCAAGCATTTAAAAATTTTTAGCATACTTGCTAGTGTTAGGGGAGGTACCATGTTCCTAACCCCCACTTACTTACATACTGCCACCTAGGACTAGCTACCTCAAATTATGGGCAGGACTAAGCAACCAGGTGAAGTTATATAACATAGAAGACAGATGGGCTAAGAAAAGACTTCCTGCTTCTCTGGCTTTGACTTATACCTGGTAGTGTTATTGTTTGGCAAATAACTTATATTTGTACATGTTGTATAGGAAACATTTTAACAAAACTCTTTCATCGATAGAAAATACCCAGAATATTACTAGTTAAAATCTGTATTAGTTGGTTCAGAATGATATAACAGAATACCACAGACTGGGTGACTTAAACAATAGAAATTTATTTTCTCACAGTCATATAGAAGCTAGAAGTCCAAGATCAGGGTGACATTAAATTTGGTTTCTGATGAAAACTCTCTTCCTGACTTTCAAAATATCACTTTCTCCATGTGTCCTTATACTGTCTTTTCTCTGTGTGTGCGTGGAGAGAGAGAGAGCTCTGGTGTCTCTTCCTGTACTTGTAATTTCTACCATATTAAGGCCCATCATTACGATTTCATTTAACCTTAATTAGTCTTCCTCCAAATTATTCACATTGAGAATTAGGATTCAACATATTAATGTGAAGATGTCAATTCACTCAATAAAAGTATCTAAAATTGTTTTGTTGTGAAATGTTATATTGCATGCATAAAAGGTATACTTTATAATGACTTGACAACATACAAGGGACTGTTGTCACTTAACTAAAAGTACAAGTGACTATTTTGATATATTGAATAGTTTTTGAGATGATTATCCCCATATTAAATCCTAACTTTTAAAATAAAGCTTATATTACAAACCGAGAATTAGTTCCTAACAGTAGTAGAACACATTGAAATGTAAGGATTTGTTTTGTTTTAAATTATATTGCATTGGTTTACACATTTGTAGGGAATATCCAGATACAGACTATTTTGGAAGAGTCAAAGTTCAAGTGTGGACAAAATTAATAAATAAAAAATCTACTGGGCTTCTTTGTTGTCTGATTATATAATTAGGTCTTAGTCCAGCATTTTGTTAATTTCAAGCATAATTGAATATATTGAAGAAATTAAAGACAAAGCTCATTCTTTTAAAATAATTTCAATTATAGGCATTGGGGAAGATTGAATTTTTCATTTGTTTACTTATGTATGTATGAAGAAACAGAAATGTTGAATTTATAAATATTTTTAAATACTGTCCTAATGAAATATAAGTAATAGGTTGCACTGATAAAGAGAATACCATATTTCAGTATTACTAGAAATTATAATCTCATAAATTTCATGTATGGATTAACTATGTAGAGTAAATCAGTAGACATAATTCCAAATCAAGGAATTCATTTATTGAATGAAACTTTGTAAGGGTAAAACTTTGAAGGTAAAGATAAAGGAGACATACTAGTTATGACAGACTAATGTTCTAAAATTCAAATGAAAACCTTCCATTTACCTTGAAACTAAGCAAAGACTTTTTAACCCCTCTCATTCCAATTTCAAAATTTCTATTCAAACCACCAAAATAATATATACTATATAAAGAGTATTTGCACTCTATCTGGGACCAGTTACTTTCACATGTCAAAAATGTGAGTCAAGGGCATGGATTTTAAGAGAAAGGCCCACCAAGTGGCTAACTCAATGCAATGGAAAAGACTCTCTCTTTATCCCTATACTTCTATACATGGGAAGTGACTGGAAGAGGCCTTTTAGTTTAGAGTGATTGGATTTGGGAACAGTTATGAGAAGGCAGGCCAATCTTGATCCTGTCAGTACTTCTGGGTAACAGGCCAGGTGCAAAATAAAGCAAGAAAAGATACTCAGCTCCTTATAGTAGGTGCTCACTTAGTGCTATCTAAAAGTAGGGGCATTACAGGCTAATAAGATGTGGTTAGTCTGGCTGACGTATTGTACTAAGATAAACAGAGTTTTAAAGACTATAGGCTCATTTAATCTCTGACTTGAGTTGTTTTTTTTTTAACTTAATCCTTATAGGTTTCTGACTTCTAGTACTCTAATGAAAAGGGTTCCATTTTGCATGAAAACAAAAACAAATTGAGCTGTAGGGGTGTGTATGTGTGTGTGTGTATGTGTGTGTACCTCAAAAGATGAATCTCCCTGTAAAATTTTATTTCTAGGTAAAGGGAATGGATGACACATGGATAGGTGAGATATTAACTTTTTATACTTTGTTTTTATATTCCAATATTTTACAAGTTTTTAAAATTGTCTCTTCTAAAGGAAAATGAAAAGGAAAAAATATAGATGGAGGTTTATATAAATTCGAAGTAGGGAAAAACTTTTAAAGCATACCATCAAGAGTAAGGATGACATTGTTGTTTAACTTTTGAATACCTTGAGATTAAAATATAAGGTAATATAAAGCAAGAAAAAGGAAAAGAACAGTAATTTTAAAAAGTTGAAAGTCCAGTAGAAAACTGGGAGAAATTGTCCCATAATGTGGCAAAGGGATGCTTTCCTTTATTAGTGATTTTCACTAATAAATTAAATTAAAAACATCTAGTAACTCAAACTAGACTATAACATTTGAGGTCTGGCCTTTAGCTGTCTTATTTACTGCTTTATCTCTAGCTCCAAAGACCTAGTAAGTCCTTGAACAGTATATTTCTAGAAATTACATTTTCAAACAGATAAAATGAATTCATAAACATATGGGAATTTCGGGGTTACTGAAATCAGTTAAATAGAGACTCAAAAAATGATAATTTTGCCTGGATTATCTGTCCATCTTATCATGTACCTAGAAAATTCCTCAAAATTCAGTATATAGAGCATGTATCATGTCATTTCTGAAGTCTTTGCTCTTTTTCTATCTACATCGCCTTCAATGCTATCAGGCCACCTTATATATTAAACTGTCATTGAGCTTATTTTGTTGTTTTGTCATTTGAGGGCATGTTTGATTTAATTCTCAAGGACAAGATAATTTCCTATTTTTAGATATACTTCCAATACCTAGTAGTATCTAAATTGTAGTAGGAGTTCATTACTCATTAAACTTAAAAATTGTTGTTATACAAATAAAATAGAAAATTTGAATATTTATTTACAAAGAAAATTAGAGCCTTGTGCATGTGGATAATTTTTTCTTTATTATTGCTTTAAAAGTATGTTTTTTTCTTTTCCAAAATCTATTAATCGCTTGAAGTTAAAGTTTTAAAACTTATTTTTCATTTAGTACTAACGTTTCTAAACCATATTCAATAGTATATTAGATTAATTGCGCTGAATCTTCTATTCTCACTATAATCAAGATAGATTGATCTTACCCAGAATGTGCTTTCTGATTTCATTAAGAAGTTTGAGTAGGGCCTCTCTGGTGGCGCAAAGAGTTAAAACGCAACCTATGAAGCTGTTTGCAGCCACTGCAGCACAGTTCGATCCCCCACCAGCCAGGGAGCAACCCACATGGTGCAGCAGAACTCTCCTTTCTCGCCTGCTGCTCCCCTCAGCAGTGTACTTCCGTCAGTCTGCCTGTTCTGTTCCCCACTTTGTCTCTGGTGAATCCTCTCACCCTCCCCCCCCCACACACCTCTGGTCTGTACCCCAGTTCTTGTAATCATAAAGAAATAAATCTTAAAAAAAAAAAGAAGTTAGAGTACCAATGTAGTGTTATTGGCAAGTTTTATCTTTGAAGTGACTTGCCATGTATATCTGATACTGTTTGTTACAAGTAAACATAAGGGAGTCTCTGATAAAACTCTTTAATTCTCAGGAAAGAATATCAATAGGATTTTCCCATCAATAATCAATAGTGCTATGGGAGATAGCTCTGTGAGTTAACACACACTTGTGAGTAAGTCAAGGTATTGAGTTATGGTTCTTTTACTACGATAGTTAATATTTTTTTCCCACAGTGTCAGTTTATATTCATAACCTTAGTTTTTTAATGTCTGATGTTATCAGAAAATGTGAGAAAATTAGTCCTCCTTAATACTACTGAAAGAAAGTGCATGTATTTTGAATATGACAGAATCTTTTTTTTACAGAGAATAGTTCATGTTTCATGTGAAATAAACATTATTTAGTATTTTACCTAATTTAAAAATGTAAAATATCCACTAAAGTAGGTTTTATATATATATATATATATGAGATTTTATTCTGGCTAATCATTATAATTTGGGTTCTTATATATTCACTTATGGTTTTCTTTCATATTTCAGATTAAAGTAGATATTTATATTGGTATAACGTCAACATATTTTCATATTTTCTGTTCATCTTCTCTGATGTTTTTGAATTTTTCTCATCTTTTAAAGTTGAATTTGGCTTACATTTGGTGCATTAGAACTTATTCAAATGTTACTAAGTCACTAATATAAATAGTATGTTTTAGCCACTCTGAATGAGAAATTTTCTGCTCATTGTCCATTTACTGAATTAATGTATGACCTGATATGGAACTAAAATTAAGAGGAGGAAATTACATTAACCTCAAATCGTCTTGATTTTAACTCAATTTATTAAGCCTTAGAAATGTAAGTTATGCATTTTTATTAAGTACTTAAGTCAATATACCAAGATGTTGGGGAGAAAGGCATATTTGCAGTATGCTATAGCTTCCAACTAACATTTGAATGAATTAATGGAAACTTACTCAAGCCTACCTGTCAAATTTTTCTCTAAATAACCACAAGTTTAGTAGTAGTATATGTTAAAGGGAAAGCAGCTTGTATTTAGCAGAACTAAAAGTTTTGATTATTTCTTGAGGGTAGTTGTTGAGAGGAAAAAATGCTCTTTAACTCATTTTTCAAGGCCAACATTATCCTATTATTAAAGTCAGTCAAGTACTCTAGAAGAAAAGAAATGTGGTAGGCAGGTATCCCTGATGAGCACAGATGCAAAAATCCTCAATAAAATGCTAGCAAACCAAATTCAGCAGCACATTAAAAGGGTCATATACCATGATCAAATGGGCTTTTCCTTTGAATGCAGCACATGCAAGTTAATAAGCATACTGCCTCACATTAACAGAATTAAGGGAAAAACTTATGATCATCTCAATAGTTGCAGAAAAGTCAACTGACGGAATTCATTCTAGCTTTTTTGGTATTGGTATGATTTTGTTAAGGATTTTTGTTCATCAAGGATATTTGGAATTTTCTTTTTTGTGTGATTTCTTTGTCTGATTTTGGTATCAGAATGATACCAAAATGAATGTGTTTGGAAGCATTCCCCCACCTCAATTTTTTGGAAGAGTTTGAGAAGGATCGGTATTAGCTCCTCTTTGAAAGTTTGG
This sequence comes from Talpa occidentalis, assembly GCF_014898055.3. Lineage (NCBI taxonomy): Eukaryota > Metazoa > Chordata > Mammalia > Eulipotyphla > Talpidae > Talpa > Talpa occidentalis. The sequence goes on from NW_023601543.1 coordinate 16,648,485, forward strand.
TAGAACTCACTAGTGAAACATCTTGACCCAAGCTTTTTCATTGAGGGTATTTTAATGATTGCTTCAATTTCCTTGCTTGTGATTAGTCCGTTCACGTTTTCTAGTTCTTCCTGATTAGTCTTGGAGTGTTATAAGTTACTAAGAATTTTTCTTTTTCATCTAGGTTATAAAATTTGCTGGCATAAAGATGTTTGTAGTAATCTCTTAGGAGCTTGTATATTTCTGCAATAATCTGTTGTAACTTTTGCTTTTTTCATTTCAGAGTCTATTTATTAGCGTTTGCTCCCTTTTTGTTGTTGTAAGTCTTGCTAGAGGTTTGTCTGTTTTGTTAATTTTTTCCGAAGAATCAATGTTTGACTTCATTTATCCTTTGGACTAGCTTTTTAATTTCTATTTCACTTATTTCTACTCTAAGAACTCAAAGGAAGAATATCCTTGGAAGAATGTCTTCATCAGTTTGGGATGCTTTTTCAAAAATACCATAGACATAGACTAGGTGAGTCAAACACATTTTTTTTTTTATAGTTCTCGTGACTAGAAGTCTGAGATCAAGGAGACAGCAAATTATATGTCTGATGAAAGCCCACTTCCTTCTTGCAAGCTATCAATTTCTTGATGTGTCTTCATGGTGCAAAGAGAGCAAAGCTGGAGATATCCCTGGGATCTCTTTGTAAAGGCACAGATGACATTCATGCCATCTCCATCTTTATGACCTAATTATCTCCTAATTAACCCCGCCTCTTAATACCTTTACATTTGGCATTAGGATTTCAATATGAGTTGGGGGTGGGGTGAGGATACCAACATTCTCTCCATAACAAGGACATTGAAAAAAGCAAGTGAGGGGAAAATCAGAAAATAATGGTGTCACCAAATCTGAAGGTAGAGAGCAGGGTTTGCCTTCAACTTTGATTGTCTTTAATTAAGTTACAGTTTGATGTAGTATGTGAAGAAAGCAATTTATGTTCACCTTTATTGGCACCATTGCTCATTAAATATCTCTGTAATATCTGATTCATAGAGAATTGGTATGTGTTATGAACTTTGTATTCCCCTGTTCCTTATAGGCCTTGCTTGTCTCTCATGCACAGATTTGATTAAAGTGTGAAATTGTCTACTGAGGGAAAATGTTCAGCAATGAATTTGGTAATGGAGTCAATTCTTGTCATAGAATTTTTTACAGGTTCTTTTGGAAAAGTTAATAAGACAATCGCACATTGCATCTGTAGTAGTTTTACTTCACTGCTAAATAACTAACACTGTATTTATTTTTTCCATATCTCAAAATTAAGTTATTATTGAATTCTTTGTTGCCATGAGCTGTGTCCAACCCTTAATAATATTTCATATTCTAAATGTGCTGTTCATTCAAAATATACATTAAAAAAACATTGGTTTTGAGAATGTTATTTTCATCCTAACTCTAATACCAGTGAAGTGTTATGCAGACTATAAACATCAGAAAATATTGTCGATGTAATTGCTCTCTTCTCATTTACCATCTTCCCCCCCATATAATTTACGTATCGTTTTTACTTTAACTGTCTTTATACCTCACTTTCATACTGTAATAGTCATAATGGAAATAAAAGAATTAATATTTCTAGGAGGCTTTAATTTGGCAGTATTTGCACACAAATTGCTTGTTGACAGTTCTAGGAAATAGTGAAATGCTCAACTACCTAATCTAGTTTAGCTTTTCCCCTAAAATCTCATTATTCATGTCAAGTGTTAAAGGATTTATTTTTGGTAGTTGAATCAGACAGGACTTTATTAGAGAGACTCATTCATGAAGGAACTAATGTTGGAATGGAGAATTTAGCCTGGCTCCTCAAAGGGAGTTAAGAGGAGATATTTATATTGTAGGTTCACTGAGCAGGGCGGAGCATCATACCTAGTTCAGGCATGCGCAGATGGGCTACATTACAACTATGCCTGTGGGATCTAGACTTTCTCCCCCCAGGAAGTTGTGAGATAATCATTAATTAGAATCTAATGCTTTTTGTCTAGCATGCCATCTTATGGTCAGTGTGGTGGACCAAATTGTTTGGACAAGGTTGCCAGTCTGTGATTTAGTCCACCTGTTCAAATAGGACTTGGGGTAACTCATCTTACCAGTTCAAAATTTCTTTTAGCTAGGCTCTCTCATTCCCCACTGAGAGATTTTAAGCTCTTAATCTTAAGGGAATTTGGGGCCAAAGATCACTTACATAGCTACTTCCTGCTCTTTAGGGCCTTTGTCCCTAAGTTCTGAAGGAGTGAAAGTCTCCCACTGTCTGTTTTACCAAGCGGTGAAAGTAGCTGCCATCCTGGGTGAGCATGTGCTGGTAACTTCATCATCAGCTCAGCATGGAACTGCTGCAACCTAGAAAGATGTCTTTGTCAACAGGTCAATCAGACAGTATATGAACCCTGATGTGGGTTGGCAGAGACCACACTCCAATTACTTGAGGCTCCAGATCAGTTTAAACATTAGCAGGCCACACTTTACAGCCACTTTGATGATGTCTCTGAAGATGCCAACGTTCTTCATCTCTTAGAAAAGGATTCAGTTTTAAATTAATCTAAGCACAAACATTGTGAAACAAGAAATGTTAGTTTGAAATATCATAGCCAGGCATTAAAAAAATTGGGGATCCAGTTCTATTTACAGATAAAAGCTAAACTATAAAAAATACGGGAAGTAGAAACACATCTAAAATAAGTTACTGAAACATGATTTCTCTCCAACATCACTCCAGCTCTAGCAAATAATTTCAACATTTTATACTGATAGTGTTTTCTTAAAGTTAAATGAATTGAAATGGATGTTTAATGCCATTTGTACCTTGGCCAAAGTCTGCATTAACTATGCAGACTCACAGACATTTCAGAGGAGAAAGCAGTGGTGATTGTGATATCAATGCAGGCTCACTTCCATGACATATCCATGTTCTCAAGGGCACATGTCCACCCATCAAAAAATAAAACATAGCAAAGTATGTCTAGTTTTAGGAAACCAGCCAATTCTTTGGCATAAAGACAAAGTGAACAAAATAAAACTGTATAATTTTAATTAAAATCTGATTTTCTGGAATTTCCACAAAGAATCTCAGATTGAACTCTTATCCATTGGCTTCTTAGTGCAGGGTAAGATGACAAGGTCTCACCAAAAGACTTTGCCTGCAGTGTATGTGATCTCTTAGGTAACTTTTTCTCTTAGAGGTCCCAGAATGTCCTGAGGTCTCTGGGTCTGTGGCCTTCCTTAACACTTTACCTGCTAGATTTGGAACATGGAAAGCAAGATATCAGGCTCTTTTTCTTGAAGACTCTGAGATCTATGGATTCCAGAAAGCAGTCTGATCATAGGTGTAAATTCCAGCTAAAGTCTCAGTCTTCCAATATTCTGTTATAGAGGAAAAAGTAGGGTCTTGTTGGATTTCTACAAATAAATACATTGCCATAAGAAATATGAATACTTACTAAAAGTTCACATTTTGGGGTAGAAGAGAGAAAAGCAAATGTTTAATTTCTGCTCACAAAAAGTTGCAAAGAGAAGTGTTCTGGAAATAAGCAAAATTTCCAGAAGTGTTCTGAAAATAAGAAGTGTTCTGGAAATATGTTAAAAATTATTTCAAAAAATTACAAGCGTTATATTAGTCCTTCTATTACAGGGCAACCCTGATATAAAATGGGTTGCCTGACTGTGGGTCCTCACCCCCACACTTAAAAGGGACTTATTAATACTCAACTGCAGGCACACACAAAAGGTTAATAAAAGGTTTATTTACAAGGGAAGGGAAAATGAGGAAATGTACAACTGAGGGAAAAAAGAGGAAGGTAAAGTCTTAAATGTGTCCTACCCATTCTGCTGACCTGGAATCCCAATGGCATGCTGAGAGTTGGTAGAGAGCCAAGAGCCGTGAAGCCAAGAGAGAGACCCAAGGCCTGCGTGTCATGTTTTATACCAAACCTGGCAGTTTAACTCCACCCTCAGGTCCCAGCAACTCTCCCTTTGGTGGTGATGGGATTTGTCTTTCCCAGTGTCTTGATGGTTTTGGTCTGGAGTGGGGGTGGAGTCCACAAAGCCTGTATGGGATTAGCTCAGGACATCCTTTCCCCCTAACACTTCTAGTTTATTTAGTCCCATATAGCAAATCTCGGGTTTTTTGTTAGCAATTTTTAATCAAATTCAGTTTTTCTGTAAGCTCTGCAGCTTCCCTCAGTTCCATAACAAACTTGTATTTCCAGAGGACTTTCAGTCTCTTTCCTGTGATTTTTCTCAACACAAAGTTTAGTAAACAGCCTCAGTTAGTGGCAAAAATTTAAAATTAGCCATAATTAAAACCTTGTTATAAAGCAATTGGCAAAGGTGTTTGCACAGTTTTGCAACATATGCTTTTTATTTATTTATTTATTTTTAGATTTATTTATTTTTATACAAGAGCTGGGGTACAGGCCAGAGGCGCAGGAGGGTGGGAGGATTCACCAAGACAGAGCAGGGAGCAGAACGGGCAGATGACTGAAATACCTGCAGTGGGCGCTACAGGAGAGGTCTGCCACACCATGTAGGAATCTCCCTGGCTGGCCTGGAATCGAACCCGCACTGCAGAGGCTGCGGACAACTTCACAGCACTGTGCTCAACCCTCTATGCCACCAGGGAGGCACCTGCAACATATACTTTTTGGAGTAATCAGAATTGACCAGTGTTGTTATTTCAGAACATATTAGGCTTTTAAATGTTTTATATATTTCAGAACATATCTATTAATCTACATACATGCTCAAAAGGTGTAACCATTTCTCCCTTGACAATGCTTCCTATGAACTTTCAATATACCCAAACTGCCCCAGTTTGTTTTCCACAAGGAAAAAAAAAAATTACCAGCTGTCTTAGGAGTCCTTCCAAGACCTCCAGTATTAAAAAAAAATAATAATCAGAGAATTTACTGTTTTAAAAATTTGATATCAGGAAAGTTTTTTCACAGGCTTAACCACAGTACACAGATTCTATAAAATAATATTAAATTACCTAATGGGACAAAGATTTTTAGGAGATTTATTTCTTTGACAACCATGGCAGTGCTAACAGGATTAGATTTATCTCAGTTAATGAAGTCTGAGGGTAAAAGAGCCCCAAGATATTCAGATTACCTAAATAGCCTTTAATTTGTTGTTAAAAGTCAGTAAAAACAGTTTAAAAATACTTTAGTCCTTTTAATAGATGAAAAAATAAAATTTGATTTCTCTTAAGTACACTACTGATATTGAAGCTTAACTCAAATACTCTTATAAACAGTAATTTGACCACATAAAATTTCTTTTCCTAAGATACCTCTCAGACCTTAAACTCTTTCTATTTGTTTTCCCATTTAAATCTTTCGCAAACCTTCAAAAAATGCTTTCCCAATATATACCCTTTTTTATTTTCAAACATACAACTTACTTTACTTGCATGTAGTTATTCTACCTTACTTTTTATAATTTCTAGATTTTAAGATATTGTAATAATTGTTATACCATCATATCTTTAAATGAGACTTACACATAATGTCAATTTCTAAAACATATACTTCAGATTCTTCTTGTAGGTGACTTAGGACATATTTTACTTATAGGTGTTAAATTCTTTAGTTCCCTTGAAATCAGGAGCCAAAAGTAAACCTAAAATCTCATTGATTTTAGATAAAATCATCTAGATATTCAATGAATTTCCATTATTAAATTTAGTAAAACCTTGATTTTTTTTTAAGAGATTGGGGGAACTACTTAAATGTTGATGAAAGGAACAGATTCAAGATTGCAGTTTTACTTGCTGATAGGGCTGGAATTCCCAATTTAATTATAGTGTGCAAGGGAAATCAACCCATATACCTTAGGGTCTGCTATATTGGTGAATAATCAAACCAGCATTGGACAGATTGATAAGAGCAAAAAAAAAAAAAAAAAAACCATAGGCAAGCTTAATATCGTATATACCTTCCATATACAGAAGAGAAACCTAGCATGACTTGCTAGCGAGCAGACTGAGGGGTACCCAAGGACCCCCAAACTTGCCTGCTCTGAATGGGTTCTGCCATCTCCTGCATAAAGACAAAACATACTCAGTGCATAAGACCTTCAATAGAAAAGAACATTAATAGAATTGTGTGCATAGAGACTAAAGAGAACTAAGAATAGTTTCCCAATGAAACACCCAAAGTTACACATCTTCTCATTGGTAAATGCCCAGCCAAACAGGGCTGGACCAGAGTGGGGCCACTGAGGCCTAAAAGCTTATCACAAGTCTAAAGCACCTTCTAGTGGGGACCCATAAGAAAGGGACAAAAGGGGCCAGACAAGTCTGGATGGAAAAAAAAAACCTAAGTCAAGATAAAGGTGGACATTGTCAGCCTCTCCCATGTGTCTCTTACCCATTTCACTTTCAAGTGTCTCCTTCCATGTCCCCCAAGTCCCTGGCACAAGGCCAAGAAGCAAGCATGGCTTCTTCTTCACGTTTCTCTGCTACACATGCCTCTTCCAAGTCTTCTCTCTTTTAGTCTCCTCTCCCAGTCCTTTCTAGCGTCCCCTCACTGCTCAACTGCACCCTTCATTAGGTGGAGCAAGGAACATGGACCTTCCCTTTAAGATTACACTGTTACAGATTGAGTATTCACGCATTTGACTTTGCATGCTGTCTTAAATTCCTTAGCTAAGACAAGATGGGAGAAAGGGAAAGTCAGCTAGGTCATTTACTTGGGAAAACAAAAGTACTTTTCCAAGGAGAGATAAGTGGATTAGGTCTACCTGAAAAAGACTTTAACAGGAGAAGCTTGGAAATGAACATAAAAAAGGCAAATTCCAGTCAATCTTCATAACCCTCCCCATGAAATAAGCTTCTTGCCTGAGGCATGTTTTGGGATGACAGAATGAAAATGGTAAGATCTTTTGGTAAGACCTTAAATGAAAAAATGATTCCTTTTTACATTTTACCCATGATTTAACCTAATTTTCAAGTTTCAAATTACCATAAATCTCTGAGGCTAATAATTGCTAGAGCCTCCTAGTCCATTTGTTTAAAACTTAAGTTTTACTACCATGAGATACCATCTTACACCAGTGAGAATGGCACATATTAAAAAAACTAGCAACAACAAATGCTGGCGAGGGTGTGGAGAAAAAGGAACTCTTCTGCACTGTTGGTGGGAGTGCAAACTGGTCCAACCACTGTGGAAAGCTGTGTGGAGATTTCCGGACCTACTAAATATAGAGCTTCCATATGATCCAGCAATTCCACTCCTAGGTATTTACCCAAAGGACACAGAAACATCAATTCCAAAGAACACCTGCACCCCTATGTTTATAGCAGCACTGTTTACAATAGCTAAGCTTTGGAAACAACCCAAATGCCCAAAAATAGATGACTGGATCAAGAAGATGTGGTACATATATACCATGGAATATTACTCAGCATTCAAAAAAGATAAACACATGCAATTTGCAGCAACATGGATGGCGCTGGAAGGGATCATGCTCAGCGAAATAAGCCAAAAAGAAAAAGAAAAATACCGGATGGTCTCACTCATAGCAGGAATCTAGAAAACTTAAATAAGGGACCAGGAAAATGAATAACTATAAGAAAGTGAAAATCAAAATCAACAAAAAACTATGAACCAGAGACACTTTTTTGGGGGGCGGGGCGGGAGGGGAGGGATTGGGGTCAGAATGGGGGGGCTGCAATTGTATGGGGAATATAACAATAAAATTTATTATTAAAAAAAATAAAATAAAACTTAAGTTTTAAAAATAAAGTTTTAAAAACTTTGTTTTTAATTTATATTTTTGACTTCAGGCTATTTTCGACTCAGGCTTGACATAACTGACTATACATACAAGAAGTTGGAGAAGACCAATGCCAGATACTCTACTGAATTCCTCACACAAATCTCATACCTCAAAGGTCACTTTCACAAAGTTCTTTGCACAGAGTAGAGAAATAGTAAGATACAGAGAACAGGAAAAAAATAGAAGCCAGGATTTTTGCTCTCCCTGATTCAGTCCATTCCTTTGGGGTATCTGGACAGTGTCTTAGAAAGTTGGGATTTCAACCTGCCCTCACTTCAGATGTCTGTGGTACCAACCTGTGACTCAGGTGAGACGGGGGCATCCCACTCACCGCCTAAGTTGATAAGACTCGGATTACTGACTGCAGATGTCTACAATAAGGTCAGGGTTTATGGGCCTCCCCAGTGGCACAGCAGTTGAACCCTGGGGTGTGAAGCTGCCCACAGCCTCTGCAGAGCTGGTTCGATCCCCGGCCACTGGATGAGGGTCCCACATGGCGCAGCAGACCTCTCCTGCCGCCCGCTGCTCTCCTCAGCAGCGTACTTTGTTGGTCTGCCTGTTCTGTTCCCTGCTCTGGCTCTGGTGAATTCTCTCACCCTCCCGCGCTTCTGACTATACCCAGTGCTTATATAAATAAATAAATAAATCTTAAAAAAAATTAAGGTAAGGGTTTCAACCTGCGGTTACTCCTTATGTCTGTGGTATTGACCTATTCACACAAGGGCACTTATTATCAAAGCAACTGATCTTAAGCCGGAAAGATTTCAGGGGTGTACCCATATAAGGAGGAGAAAGAGAAAAAGAGACAAATGTTGCCTGGTGCAGAGTCCAGACTCTCACAGCCAGAAGCGACAGCAACTAACCAATGGTCCCAGCACTGGAGCAGAGGTTCAGGCAACTGCTTTTTGAGAACCGAGGCAGCCACCCACACACCTATTGGCTGCAGCGACATTCTTCACTTTCTAAGGTAGTAAAATCTTTTGCCCTACATGGAAATCTTGGCAACAAGGCAAAATATAAGGGATTCAGGCTCAAGATCATCCTGGTGGAGTCTCCATAAAATATGTTCAGGACCCAGTCCGAATGAGTGAATCCTTTCCTCCCTAGGGAAAGAATTTACCACAAAACACTAGGTGAAGTTGAACCAGACAAGGTTTTATTAAGGGGACTCATGCATGGGGGAGCCAGTTTTCGAAAGGAGAATTTAGTATGACTCCAAATTAGAAGACTCTAGGTTGGAGAGGAAAAAGAAATCTGTTTCCTGTACTCATTATGTAACAGGGTGGTTCCCAGGAAAGGGGGAGGTTCCAGGTTTCCTGCCCCACCCAAGGGAGGGTGGAGCTGAGCAGGGAGAGAAGAAGCTGCAGAGAATACTGAGGAAGGAAGAAAGCAGGGTGGAGAGCCAGAAGGAGACCTGGAGGAGGCACGTGGAGCTGAGAGACACGTGAAGAAACTATACTTGCCTTTTGGTCATGGACTGGGTGACACAGATGTGGGTGAGACCCGTGGGGAGGTGACAATGGAGGTTTTTGACTTGATTTTGATTTTGCTCTTTTCCTTCCAGATTTGTCTGGTTGTTTCTGATCCTTTTCTGTGGGTTCTCACTGGAAGATGCTTTAGACTTGTGTCAGGCTTTGGGGCCTTGTTCTGGGCCAATCCTGCTTGGGTGGACTTTTACCCACGAGGGGACGGGTAACTTTGGGTGCTTGATTTAGAAACTATATTCTTTGCCTTTTCTGTATTGTTTACTAATTGTATTAAAGATCCTTTTCATTAAAATCTCTTATGTTTTGTGTTGATGTGGCAGATGGCAGAACCTATTTAGAACAGGCAGGTTTGTGGGGTCTGGGGTGCCTCTCTCCCTGCCCTGTAACAATTACGGTGGATTTCTGGTTAGACTAACAAAGGGCAGATTAACAAGACAAAAACAAACTGAAGTTTATTAATATCTGTATCAGGGATCTGCATGGGACTATGAAGTAATGTTAACTCAAAAGGATGGTTAGAACTTCTGCTTCTATAGCAGCTTAACAAAAGAACAATGAATTTTTAGAGATATGATAAGACAAAGGAAAATTATGGGAAGGCAAATATATGGGGAAATTGATAGTAGATAAGGGGTAGATATAATGAGGTTTGTTATGTAGATTTTCTTGGTACTGTTTCTGAGCTGATTAGGATCTAGAGTTGTCTCTCCTGATTAACTTCTGTCCTTAGCTGTAGAGAGGAGGGACAGACACCTATAGATTTATGTCCTGTCTCTAGGAAAATAGAGGGAGAGCTGAAATGTTTTCTCATATCAGCTATTTTTTAATTGCCTTCAGCTCAAAATAATCATTATGCCAAGTGCCACATTTTGGGGTGGCATTTTCTGCTGCCCATCATTCATCTCCATAAAAGAGAATTTGGGTGGCATGGGAGGATTTTTTCTCTCTTGACCTCAAATAAAAGCAGTTAGCTATTTTAACAAACAAACAAAAAAGGATTTATTTGGAAATAATCAACGGAAGAGAAGGCAGATTGTTTAGTGCTTTCTTGGCACTATCAATCCCTTTACAACTTCTGAAGGACCGCCCCCTTGGTTACCTCTTGGGGAAACAGTGGGAGATGCAAGGCATGCTGGGTCCTGTAGTTTGCTGATTTATGCACATGTGGGCACTCTTCTAGCCTTCCAAACTCATTTAAATAGGGTTATAAATATGTATGATCACACCTCAAAGAAATTGCCTTTATGACGAAGACTTTTTTTAAAACTCCAGATGTAATTCTTCTCTTTGCTATACATGACAACATAGAGTGGGTATGGGCTAAGAATGCTTGTCTTACTGAGGAAGAATGTAACTCTAGCCGTTAAGCCTTCTGACTTTAAAGCAAATGGGTATAAATGAACGTAGAGATAAAGCATTGGGAAGTATTAGCTTATAGGTAAAAATTGAAGTCATGAATATAAAAGAGATTTCCCAGGGAGACAAGATGATATATGAAGAAAATCCACATTTACTAAATGTTATTTAGTAATTCAATGGACAATAATATTTCTTTTTTAAAGTGGAGGTATAATTGACATATTATAATTTTAGGTGTACAATAAAAATTCAATATTTGTATGTATTGCAAATGATTACCACAATAAGTTTTTTAACATGTCTCCGTACATAGTTATAAATTTTTTTCTCATGGTGAGTATTTTTAAGGTCTACTTTGTTTAGCAACTTTCAGATATACACTACAGTATTATCAACTACAGTCACCATGCTATATACATTGTATCCCCTATGATATTTGTGTTTTATAACTGTGATGTTTGTACCTTTTCACCATCTTCACCTATTTTACCCACCTCTCCATACCCCATCTCTGGAAACCAACAACTGTTCTCTATATCTATGAGTTCAGTTTTTGATTTTTTTATTCTACATATCAGTACATTATATGGGATTTCTCTTTGTCTGCCTATAGTAAATATTTCTTTAGTATTCATTATTTTCAAACTTTGATGCCCAGTATTTAGCAATGAAAACCTCACTTAATACTCATAATAATCATGTAAGTTAGTGTTAGAAATAGATTGAAAAAAAAAAAAACAGGCTCAAAATGGAGTCCTCTATGCTGGTGCCCCCACCTAAACTGAACAATACCTTCTACACACAAACTCTCCTGAAAATGTAATCTTAAAGTAATCAATCTAGAATTTCTTTTTTTTTAAGATTTATTCATTTATGCATATAAGAACTGGGGTACATGCCAGAGGTGTGGAGGGTGAGAGATTCACCAGAGACAGAGTGGGGAACAGAACAGGCAGATTGACTGAAATACACTGCTGAGTGGAGCAGCGGGCAAGCCAGGAAAGGTCTGCTGCACCATGTGGGTAGCTCCCTGACTGGGGAAAGAACTCATGCAGCAGTGACTACAGATACCTTCATAGGTTGTGTCTTTACCCCTTGCACCATCAGGGAGGCCCCAATCTAGAATTTCTTAATCAGCACCACTGAGGTAATCTGCATGATAAGACACCCCTGCCTTTCCCTGAGGCTTTATCTGAAATAATCTTTTCTTTTGCTAATAACTTTGGTCTTATCTTTCAGTCTATAAAAACCTTTCATTTTATATAAACCTCATAGCACCTAGATGGAAAGCTTTCTGATTCATGAACCATTTAATAAAGCCAATTAGACCTTTAAATTTGTGAATTTTGTTTTTAAATAATAATAATATGTTTGTATTGTAGATGAAGAAATGGTCTCAAAGAGGTCAGTTGACTAAATCTAATTACACATAGTAAGTGGTACCACCATGAATTTGACCCTATAGTCTTGACCATTGCTTACATGCTGTCCAAATATTTATTGAACATTGAAGTACAGTATAAGGCATTTGAAGTAAACAGTGAAAAGGACAGATAGTTATGCTATCATATGACTGACTTCCTTATGATGAGACAGACCCTAAACTTGCATACCCACAAATAAAAACATAAGCCACCATTTTGTTAAGGGCCATGAAGGAAATGATTAGGATAATACTAGTTATGGGAATGGGGTGAGGGAGGTAAAGTATATGTTAGTTGAGGAAGACAACTTTGATAAATATTTAGTTGAGATGTGAAGAATGAGAAGAAGCCAGGGAAGGAGTTTCAAAAGAATAGAGAACAATACGACATAAGACCTTGAGACGAGACAGAATGAACAAAGGAAATAATGGCCTCAGATGAGCGTAGAGAAGTAGGCAGGAGTCAAACCACATAAAGCCTTGCAGGCCGCAGTGAGTAGTTTAGATTTTAATCTATGACCAATGGGAAAGAATTGAAGCATTTTAATGAGGAAAACTACTTGACCTAAAAAGTAGATTTGGAGTCTATAAAACAATGACGAAGGTGGTTCCATCTATTGAGATGGGAAACATTAGGCATGGAACAGGTTGGGAAGAGGGAAATTATGTTTTGACAATGATTGAGATTGATTTGTCCATTAGCCACCCAAATTCATATAACCACTCTCTACTTGACATTTCTGGATTATGGTTTTGGATGTAGAAGTCATCAACAGATAAATTGTATTAAACCTATAGATGAAAAGATGACTTACAAATAGACTTAACATGATGAAGAGAGGGAATTGAAATCCCCGGAACTCAGCATTAAGGTTGAGGGATTGTATAGATCAGGAATAGTTTGCCAAAAACAAAAACAAAACAGGAAAGAAGTAATTAATGCAGTAAGAATATTTGATAATTTAACTTTACTCCCTTCTTGGAATACTCCTTTATTGACTTATTGATAATATACATTCCTGGTTTTCCTTCATTGCACAAAGGAAGGCTTTCAATAGGAAAAGGCAAACTTTTTCAGTGCTAAGGAAAGTAAAATAGAAATATGAATACTAATGCAGAAAAGCTTGTAGATTTGGTTGTGGGGAAACGATGCAGTTATTGTCTGAGGGCTTTTATTATTAAAGCAAAGTATAAGATGATACAATGTGCTTGGGGTGAATATAGAATTGACTGGTGGAGAGAATCACTGAATTTGATTAAACAGGAATGGTCTAAGAAGAAGGGTAAGAATGAAGAGAGAATGATATTTTGGAAACTTGGGGAAAGAAGATTTTAAAACAGAGAGGGACAACTTGTATTATCATCTGCTTTCTAGAAGTTAAATAAAGTAAATAAAAGATTTTACATCACAAAATTATTCCTATTATTAATGAAAGCAGATCCAGCAGAGTGGTAAAGATAAAACCTGGGGTACAGTGGCCTGGGGAAGAGAGCAAGGATATATAGACGCTAGGAGGGAAGACAGATTTTTCAAGATTAGTCAAGAAAAGAAGTGAAGTGAAAATAGCAAAAAAATGTGACTTATTTTAAGGAAGGAATTTGTTTCATTTTATTGTTTAAATAAGAGATGCTTGATCATGGGCATGTCGGTTATATGGAAAAAATTGGTAAAGAAGGAGAAATTGAAGAGAAAGTTCTGGTGAAAACTCCCTGGAATGAAGTCAAGAATAGAGTTGGGAGTGATTATAAATTTGACAGTGTGTTTATAGACTATTCTAAGAACATTTATAAGAGAAGGTTGACCTGACATTTTGTGAGGTTCCTCATTGGATGGAGCCATGATATATTTTGTATGCTTCAAAGGTATTCATTAATATTTCAGGGAAACTGAATGTTTTTTATGATTAGTTTGTCTTATGCAAAATTGCTTTAAGTAGCTCCTTATTGCCCCTCAAATTTATTCATAAAGGCCTATATGTGATTCTTCTTTAAAGATTCCTCTAATTAGTATTTATTTCCTATTTCCTATTTATGTCATAAAAATTAAATAATAACATTGTCTTTGATTTAACCTAGAGTGAATATAAATGCTGTTCTGGAAAAAGGAAAAAAAAGTAACCTGACTTCAATTTTACTTGCTATGCCTCTGCTGAATACCTCATTAGTGCTTTAATTCATGCAGAAAAGGTTAAAATGTACTAAAAGTGACAATTCCTAAATGTAAAGCACTGTGCATATGGTTAACTCTCGCAGTAAAGTACAATCATTCTGGGGAAAGGAAAGTGCTAGGGAAGGGTTGTCAGAGTTTGTAGCTCAGTTGAGTTACCATGTGGCCCTTTGAGAGGGAGGAACTTTAGAAGTAAAGGGAGCTAGATGAATATGATCGTATCACTTATCTGAGAACTAGATGAATTGAGTTAGAGAGGATATTGTAATGTCTACCTTCACAGGTTCCTTTAGAACTTCTGTACAACTGAAATACCACTTCTTGAGACATTTGATCTGGGCTGATGAATGCAAATTAAAATGGAGATTGGGGGGGTAGTTCTTTTTATTCATCACATCTTCTGTTACCTGGTTAGCTGTTTTTACAAAAGGAGCTCCCTTCAGAAGAAACTGTATCAACTGTGTGAATAACCCCATTTATACATTTCAGAAAATATAAAAGTCCTTACTTTTGCAGTGATGGTTTTCCATTGATCATGTCGGTCTTCACGGATATGAGAGATAAGGATTATACACATAGAGAATCCAATCCTCCAAAATACTTTCAAGTTGAATTATTTCTACCTGAGTCATGTACATAGAATCATAATGATATTTCTTTCTTAGAATTGTCATTTGCTCTACTATAATGAACTAATTCACTTAAATGTCAGTGTTACAATTATTCAGGCCTTAATGTTATGGTACATTTCAAGTCCCAAGAGACTATCCTTTCTCCAGGAATTTTCTCCAAATGTTTTCTCCAGAATTACTAAACTGGAAAGTTACCTTTTAAATTCTAGACTACGTTTCCAAATGTGTTTTCTTGGCTACCCTTGAAGTAGAACAAGCAGAAACCTCGCAAAGTTATATTGGGAACACATCTTCCTGATTGCAGTTTTTAGTGTTTGATCTAGCTGATTATATTCATTTCAGGGAATTCAAGTAAAATGAATTAGACACCGATTTTATATTATTTCAACAAAAGTATCATAATTTGTTTTAATAAAGAAATCACTATAGTTTCTGGATAAAGGAAAATTAGGCAGATGTGGTCATTGCCCTCATCTGCAAAGATGTCTTTTAACTAACAAAAGTAAATGTTATATATCTATAGAACTTTGTAGGTTTCAAAGCCATTCACATACGTCTCTCTAATGCTTACTACAAATGTGTGCTATAGCAATTTGAGCATTACAATTAGGAAGCCAAGCCCAAATCTAGAAAATAAAGCATATTTATAAGTGCACAGTAAAGATGGTTCCTATTCAAGTAAGAGAGCTGAGCTAATTAAGTAATTTCTTGGTTCTAGCAATTTTCTAGGAATTTCTCCTGTGGAAATACTAATTGTTTTGGGTGAGGGTGCTTAATGGCCGCAGTTGAAATAAGATTCTTTTTTTTTGCCAGACCACAGATTAATAGACTATATTTATAGGACATTGAGTTACAGATTCAAAACAGGAAGAAGCAGACATTACTCAAATGAATTTCTCCCAAATAAGTTCTTTTAATACATTCTCAGAAGAACATTAATAAAAAGATATTGCCCTCAATGTTTTTCAGATCTCTGTGGTATGATTCTTTTTCTCAAAGTTTCAAATGTCCAAGTCCAAATATAGTCACTGCATATTTACATTCTCAGCCTTATGAGGGACAGACAAAAAGATGTTTTTTTCCATGTCCAAGCAATGGAACACAACTTATCAGTACCCTCTCTTCTTTTATTTCCTTAAAACCCTTCTGGGTGATTTAGAAGCCATCCAAAGAAACTTTATAACTTTATTTTATCAATGTGACCACTGAGGTTCAAACTTAATATGTTTTTCTAACAGAAGTATTACAAAGTTTTAGTGTGTGAAAATCCTTGACTGTCTAGTACTGTCTTTTCATCCCCTTGTAAATTATCTCATTGGGCTTAGAAACATCTAAATTTTGCTACACTAAAATCAACTCACAATTTACTAAGTCCATATGTTCACATATAGAGGAAGCATTGTCACATGGCAAATAGCCAAGGTTTTGGCCTACAAAGGCACGATTGTCCATTTTGATCGCATTGGCAGTCACACAGCTGTGCAAGGATTACACATACACTTGCACACACACACAATTACAAACACTGCAACTAATATCCTTAAATCCTTATTTATCCAGATGTCGAATGTAGCCTTATTTGTAATAGTAAACATTGATAGCAGTCTAAATATTGGTAAATAGGGAATTCGATGAACGTAATACAAAAATAGGTAAACAGAACATGATGAACCAAAAAAGAGAAAGATACATTTACTAAACTGAAAATATGTCCACAATGAGCTAAAGGCAACATTTTATAAGAATATATATGTGTGTATATATATATATATATATACACACATGTGCATTCTTATATTTATGGAAATGTACAAAAAACTGTTAAAAGTAGTTATCTTGAGATTATGGGAGAAGTTCCAAATTCACATAATAAATTTTTAAAATAAATATCTTTATAACACACATGAATTATTTGGTAAGAAAAAATATAGAGGATAAAATGAGTAAATTGAAGAACTGTTATGTAGGATATGATTTTTGCCTACAAAAGTATGTACATATATGCTTATATGTGAATGGAAATGCTAGAAGATATGCCCAATTTAAAAGTGATTGAGTATCATAAGTGGTAGATTCGTTATACAAATTCCACTGTGTACCTTTTGAATGTTTTGCAACCATTATGCATTAGAAGTAACCTCTACATAGTGATTTTAGTCCTATATGGGTTTTGTCATATTTATTATATGCTAGCATTCTCTAGGAAATGGTAACATTTTCTTCCCTCTCAATTTATGTTCATTAGAGAAAAACTGACTATCCAGTACTCTAAGGACTTTAATAATCTTCTGAAATATGGGTGGTTTGGTGGTGGGTAACACCTGAAAGGGGAGATCCTATACTTCTAAAACACAAATAGCATTGTAAACCAACGTTACCCCAATAAAATTAAATTAAATTTTAAAAATCTGTTGATTTTAGTGTTTGAAATAAATAACTAAAAATAACATAATTATTAATTACATTAACATTTCTTATGAATAGTAAAATGTTGGTCTTCATTTTGAAATTTGTTTTGGAGCACATGATTTGTCATTTACCACCGAAGATATTTTTATAAATTTTAACAATTATAGTCATAAAAGTGATTCAAAGGGAATGATTAAAATGATGTGCCTTAGTAACTAATCAAGAAGAATTTGGATGAATGATGTACTTTAATGTGAATCATTTCTGGTAACTAAAATCTTGATTCCCACACTTAAAATATACTTGATGTAACATTACCTTTACAATTTTTGGTTTTTTAATTTTTTTACCTTAATTTCATATTTACTCTCAAAACGAAAATATTTTTACTTAGATTGGGAAAAAATGTAAATGAATGATACTGTTAATTAAATTGTCTTAGTGCATATATTTTTATGGGTATTATTTCTTCTTATTGTATTTAATGATAATGTAGTGTCCATCTCTACATCTTTTCAACTTTTCAATGGAAATCTATTTTATCTGACATAAGTAGTAGGTCTTGTTACCTTTTTTAATCAGAGATCTATTTTATCCAATAGTGATATAGCAGTTTCTGATTATATTTTTGATTTCACTTTGCTTGTAGGACTGGCTTCCAGCCTTTAACTCTAACTCTGTGATTGTCTTTGTTGGTAAGATGGGTTTCTTGTAAACAACAGAATATTTGACTTTATTTTGAAATCCATTCATCTTCTCTAAACCTTTTGACTGGTGAATTCAGGACATTTGCATATAAGGTGATTGTTGAGAAATGTGTTCATTTTCATTTTGTTATATTTTTGGTTTTTGTTTTGCCCTTTTTTTGATATATTCTTTTATGTTTTTTGTATAGGTTCCTTTTCCATTGATATTTCCTTTCACTTTATCCCAAAGGTCTCTTATACTATTTTCATTTTTTAAAGTTCTATTGTTCTGTGACATTGTGCTTCAGACTCATTAATTCTCTCCTTTGCTTGTGTTTGTCTGCTGTTGATACCCTCAATGGTATTTTTTAATTTGGTTATAGATTTTCTTAGCTCTGTTGCTTCTAATTGTAAACTGCCTCATATTTACCCAGTGTTTATTCTGCTTCTGTTTTATATCTTCTTTTGCCTTTTTTCCCCCAGTTGCAGGGGGTTGTTATAATGGTTACCTTGAACAACTCTTCAGTCACGTTCCACAGTTCTGTTCAATTGAGACCGATCTAGCTCTTTTTTTATTTGGCTCCATGGTGATGTCCTTCTGTCTCTTCACTTTTCATTTTTTTGGATTGTAATAGGGATAGAATTTCAGACTGTTGCTTTTGAAATGCAGAGAAATTTAAAAACTTACCTAAAGTCACATAGATAATACTAAATTTGATTTTTAAAATCCCCTGGCACTATAATTAACCCCCCTAAGTGTTACTACTGTGTACATTGATTATAGTACCTCCTTATTGGCCCCATATTCTTTTCTGTGTCTTCCAGGTTTTCTTCATTAACTCTGTATAACTTGTATAACTATCAATTATTTTATAACATCTTTTACTGTATATAACGTGCGTACTGTAGAAGTCTCCTCATTATCAATTTTTGAAATAAACTTTTCTCCATGCTACATGCATCATATAGAATTATCATTAATGGTATCAATAGTTCTTTGCCTTAGCTAATCTATATATCCAATCTATGTATCCAACAGATAACAGCAGTTGGTCATGTTACCCAGAGTCTTTCCCTGAAATTTATGACTCCTGATTAAACTTCTTTCCTTCTCTGTAATATGGAGAGGATCTGTCTGAACAAGGAAGTCAAGTAGAAGGAAAAAAAGATGGGAAATCATTAAGTTGATAGTAGTAAGTACAAGCCTCAGTCCTTAAAGTCATGTGCTTGCTGGGGTTGAGTCTAGGAGTATATTATTACTATTTTTAAAGATTTTCAATTGATTGTGATTATTGGTCGTGTAAACAGTCACCAAAAAAGTGTATTCCTTCATTTATGTCAATTTTTCACTAAGAATTTTCTCTGAAATACCAGTCATGCAAATACTCCAGAGCAAAAAGAGTTTTCCAGTGTTCATTAAAAGGGTATGAGAAGTCCTGCAGTAAGAAAACTGATTAATTTTTGAACACAGCATTTCTCAACTATCACTCTTCTCATTAGGTAATTATTAGGATCCTACAAAGCAGTGTTGATTGATAAACTATAATTATATACACAAATTTGCCAAAATTAATAAATTTTACTAGCTTGACTGTAATTGAAAACTTACCTTTTTTTTATAAGAATTTCTCCCTAATCCTTTAGTTGTATGATTTAGTAAATCTAAATTTACATCATTGGATTCACCTGCATATTCCAGCTAGTCAAGATAATTTTAAATTTCAACAGGACACTAGCTTTCCTAGATTCTCTCCCAGTTTTGGATCAAGATAGATTTCTCTCCCAGTTTTGGATCAAGTGAATGTTTCATAAGTAGAACCAAAGCTCCATCATATCTTGGTTCAGTATGTTGAAATATCAAGTTATTCTCCTAGAGAATACTTTCCAAGTTAATGCTGGTTCATTATTTGATATCTTTCATATAAAGTTATTGAACTGTTAATCTAGTAACACTTTTATCTTTCAGTTCACATATTTTTCTTTTGGCTACTAGAATGTTACAAGAGACTTTATCATTAGTTTTACTGAAATCAAGCTTGATCCTCACATAACAGTTTGTTCTGGTCTTTTAGTAGAATGTCAATAACATTTGCCCAAGATATTTGAGTACAACTCAAGGTATCTTATGTTTTACTATGCCAAGACCAAATAAGATCGAAATAGAATACATAGATTTTATTTAAAAAACAATTCTATAACTCCATCCATGTTGCTGCAAACCGCATGTGTTTATATTTTTTGATTGCTGAGTAATATTCCATTGTGTATATGTACCACGTCTTCTTGATCCAGTCATCCATTTTTGGGCATTTGGGTTGTTTCCATACCTTAGCTATTGTAAATATTGCTGCTATAAACATAGGGGTGCAGGTGCTAGAAGGGATCATGCTCAGCGAAATAAGTCAGAAAGAAAAAGAAAAATACTGGATGGTCTCACTCATAGCAGGAATTTAGAAAACCTGAATAAGGGACCAGGAAAAAGACTAATTAATACAAAGTAAAAATCAAAATCAACAAGCAAAACCAGAGACACACTACGGGGGTCGGGGGGCAAGGAGAAGAAGGACTAGGGTCAAAATAAGGTGGGGGTGCAATTGTATGGGGAATATAACCAAAATGAAAATGCATACATTGTGTAAAAATGAAAAATGATGTAAAAATTACATAAAATAAAATATTAAAAATTCTATAACAAGACAACTGATGTCTTGTTAAAACTTAGAAATCTGTTACTCAAAATACCTAGATATTTACTTTCTAAAATTTTGTTAAACCTGGAAAATATTGATAAAAATAAAAGTATTTTTAACTTGTTCATGTTAATTAAATTTTAAATAATGTTTTCACTGAAGTAACATTATATCAAAACATTATACAAGTTTCAGGCATGTATCATTATAAATCAAAGTCCAGTTCCATCCTTCACTATGTAATTGATCCTTTTTATCCAGTTTATCTACCCTTTATCCTTCGTAACCACGACTTTGGTCTTATGGTCTAAAAGTTTATTTTTGTTTTGTTTTGTTGATTTGTATGCTTGATTTCTCTATAAACTACAAATGAGTGAAATAATATAGGGTTTGTCTTTCTCTGACTTTTTCATAAGCATAACACTATCTAGGTATGTTCACGTTGTTTTATTTTACATATATATACACATATATAATAAAGTTATATATAATTTTATGCATATACATAAAGGATCACATATCATAACTGTATTGATTGAATTATTTTCACAGATTAAAAAAATTATTACTCAGGCAAACCCCAGCACTCAGAAGCCTTCTTATAGGTTTCCTTCCACATAACTAGCCCCCCAAGAATAACCTGACTTTTAACTCAATCGACTAATTCTGCCTCTTGAAATAGAAAATAGGCCTATTAGACAGAGATTCATTAGAAAAATTATACTACAAGACTCTGCAAGAGGATATAGAACAAAACATAAAGACATGGGAAAATATTACATTTTCACATAAGCAGATAATCAATATAATAAAAATGTCCTACAAAAAGTAATGTATAGATTTAATGCCATACCCATTAAAATCCCAATGGCCTTATTTAAGGAAATAGAAAAAATATTTAATTTTATATGGACGTATAAAGAAAGGCTCAGATAACTAGCCCTGAGAAAAAAAGGAGAAAAATGGAAGCATCGTATTATCTGATTTTTAACTTCACTATATTGCAACAGTAATTAAACCAATATGATATTGGAATAAAAATCAATATATGGATCAATATTATAGAATTGAAAGCCCAGAAACAAATCCATGCTTATATCAATATATTATTTATTTATTATTTTTTACAAAATAGCCATAACAATACAGTGGAGAAAAGAGAATCTCTAACAAGGGTGTTAGGAAAATTGGACGGATATATGTAAAAAGATGAAATTGGAACATTCTCTAATTCCATGCTTAAAAATGAATTCAAAGTGGATTAAAAACTTAGATGTTAGACCTGTTACAATAAAATAAGAACATATTGGGGATATATTTCATGGCGTCAATGATTAAGATGTTTTTGGAGACACAACTTTTATCACAAGACAAATAAAAAGCAAAAATATAAGCAATTGGGAGTACCTTAAAAATAAAAAGATTTTACATAGCAAAAAAAATAAAAGATTTAAAAGACATCATATAGAATGAGGAAAAAATGCACGCATACACAAGTGACAAGGGGTTAATATTCAAGGTATACAAAAATCTTGAATTCAGTTTTACAACAAAAAAGAAACAACCTGGTTTAATGGCATAGGTCTGAATACACAAATCTCCAAAGAGGACCTTCAGAAGACCAGCAAATATATGGAAAAATGTTCAACATCACTTTTAATAAAAGAGATGCAAGTCAAAACCACAATTAGGTAACTCATGAAAATGACATGTTAAAAAAAAAAAAAAACAAGTGCTGGGGAGAATGTAAGACATACATTGTTGATGGAACATATTTTGGTGCTGTTATTTTGGAAAGCTCTCTGGACCTACTTAAACACCTAAAAATGGAAATACTATTTGAACCAGCAACCCCACTTTTGTTCAT
The DNA here is from genome assembly GCF_014898055.3 of Talpa occidentalis. NCBI lineage: Eukaryota > Metazoa > Chordata > Mammalia > Eulipotyphla > Talpidae > Talpa > Talpa occidentalis. Next base: position 16,671,009 of record NW_023601543.1, read on the forward strand.
CTAGCAGAAGAACGTAAACCCTTCAACTTAAGAAAACATATGCTCTACTATGTTTGTAACAGTATTATTTACAATAGGTAGGACATAAAAGTAACCTAAGTGCCCAGTGATCAAGGAGTGGATTAAGAAGATGTGATATAACCACCCAATGGCCCTACTTATAGAAAAATGGAAGGAACTTGAGGGAATAATGTGTAGTAAAGAAATTCAGTGAGTTTTGCAAGTATCATCACAATCTAGCTTTAGAACATTTCTATCATCCTAAAGAGATCAATCATTATCATCATCGCTCTTTTCCATCTCCAGACTTAAGCAACAACTAATTTTCTTTTTTATACACTTGCCTTGCTTGGACTTTTCAATGAATGATATCATACAGTATTATAAAAATAGGTCAAGTTGCTTTGCTTTACAGGTTTTTTTATTTAACTATAAATATTTTATTTATTTTAAAGGAGGAGATCCTATACCTCCAAAATACCAACAATTACGTAACTTTTTAGTGTTTTACCTTGCTGATTTTATGTTTAAGTGTTCTAGCCACTAGTGAGAAGTCTCCTTCTAGTTTTATGTGTTTTTGGAGTTCTGTTTTAGTATGGACAGAGGCTTCTAAAATTATATTTTGTGCAGCAAGCATGTCCAAAATGGTAATGACCAAAAAAATAAATCCACTCCTCCATGAAGGTAATAAAAATGCAGCAAAAATTCAAAATAAACTTTTACAGAACTCTGGAAGTAAAGACAAATCTGGGGAAAATCTGAAGAGTATTCAGGAAAAAATGGCTGAATTATGGTAAGAACAGTGATCATTTTTCATTTTAACCTCCTCTATTTCTGTTCTCCCTCCTAATTCTATGGTAGACTTGCAAACCAACAGCATTACAGTGAGGTTAGTTGTGAAAACCAGCAGATTAGCATCTAATAGTGGGTATAACAGGTATAACTTGAGAAATGTTATAAATCAGTTAGAACTAAAAACATCTGTAGAAGTTTTCTACCCAACATCAGAAGAACACACATTCTTCTTAAGTACACGGGAACGTTTACTTAGATAAACCATATTTTAAGACATAAACCACAATTAATTTTAAAAGATGTGATTATGCAAGTTATATTCTCTGATAGCATAGAATGAAATTAGAAATCATTAATAGAAAAGACTTTGGAGATTCACAAATATGTGGAAATTAAATGACATAATCTTAAAAACCCAATGCAGAAGACAGCACAAGGGGATTGGAAGACACTAAAAGATGGATGAAAATGAAAATATATCAACTCATGCTATACAGGAAAAGCTATACTTGGGAAATTTTTAAATATCAATGCTAATGTTAGGAAAGATGAAAGATGTCAACTCAGTAACTTAAGTGTCCATGTTAAGAAACTAAAAATATCAAACCAAATCCAAGCCAGAGGAATGATGGAAGTAATAAAGATCTGAAATTAATGAAACAGAAAACAGATGAGATAAATTTATCAATAAAAGCAAAAGTTGATTATTTGAAGAGAGCAACAAAATTGATAAATCTTTAGCAATAATAAACAAGAAAGATAGTAACTTCAAATTACTTAAATTATGCATAAAAGAGGGATATTTCTACAAGCCTTACAACTTGACAAATAAAAATGAATCTAAGAGAATATTATGAACAACTAAATGACAAATAATTAGATAATTGGGATGATGTGGACATCTTCTCAAAAAGACATACACTACTGAGACTGACATGGGTAGACTTATAAATAAGGAAATAGAAATAGTAATGAACAAAAATGAAAAAAATAATCTCTCAACAAGAAAAATTCCAGACCCAATAGGTCCACTGGTAAAGTCTGCCAAACATTTGAAGATTAAAACACCAGTCTTCACAAGATCTTCCAAAATATTAGAAGCAGAAAAGTAACACTTCCTAACTCATTCTCTGAGGACTGGGTCAGACCTTGAAAGTCTTATTATGCACATTAGGACTTATTCTAAGAACAATGAGAAAATAGTGACATTACATGGAGAAGGCATTCTTTTGCACCTTATTATTCAAAACATTGTGTGCTCCTTTCGGTTGTAGTTAACCATACTTAAATTCTAAAATGTTGCAATAATTTAAATTTTAAAGTGATAACTCTAATTATGTGTCCATAATATAGATTTTTTTCCTTACCTTGTTGTTTTAATTTGAATTGAACATGCAATGTATATTCAAAGAGTGTCTACTGTGACTATTTTTTTTCATCCTGTGTTTAGAATTATCCATCAAACACTGTAGTCTCAGGGTTAATTCCGGTAGGCTTACTATTGGCATGGATCATTTTACTGAATTAAGAAAAATACCTGCCTGCCACTGACCTGGTCAAGACATGTATTTTTTGTTGTTGTCATTGTGGGTCCACAGAGTTTTAGGGCAATTTGTCTCTGCTTCTCAGCATTGTTTATTGTAAATAGTGAGATTGATGACTTGAACCTGGTCTCAGTGAGGACCCCAGGGTCACTGTTACTCAGGTGATTACAAAGCAAAAATGGCTTTTACAAGGGAACACAGTTTGAAACTTGTGTCCAACCTTTCTAGACCTAAGGCTGTTAGGCAGCCTTTGATTGTGGTTTATATTAACTTTAATGTGATTTCTATGTTGTATCATATTTCTGCAATAAACTGTATATTTGTACGCATTGTTATTTTGCATCCTATTACCGTTCTTTAGTAATAGAATCCTATCTAACTGCCACTTTCAGTGCAGATATCTATTTTCTACAGCATGATTTCAAACTCCTCGGTTCAACTAGCAAGTCCCTTTCTTATGCACAATTTATCTTACCAAATGTATTGTGTCCCTCCTGCTGATCTGTCCCCCAATATAATTTTATTTTCTCCTTTATACTTTCATAGAAAGGGGTTCATCCCACCATTGTAATACCACTGGATTGAATCATGACTGTTTATTCATATTTTTGTATCCAATCATCCTTAATACACCGAATGAATGGATGCATGCATGAAAAATTGTCCTTATGTTTGGCTTTTCTGCTGTTAAAATAATATTTCTTTAACAAAAAACAGACAATGTGACAGATAAAAACAATGTGTTTGTAGAAATATATTAAAGCATGAAATTAAATATTTTTTTTACTATCTACCTGACCTTGCTAGTGTTCATAACTGGTTCTTCTACCAGCTAATGCTATACCATTGGTCATTTATTACCATAATTTAACTTAGCCATCACATACGGCAGAAGGCTTCATTGAGCTGCAGTTAAAGTATGGCTCTAAATGTGCCAAGGATAGTTAAATGAATTATAATGTGATATTGGCTCAGGAGCTCAGCCTAAAATATACTGAATGGACAGTTAGCTGATCTGAAAGGAGAGTACAATGGCAATTTTAAACAATTCACTGGTAATCACCCAGGAGGGATTTGGAAAGTATGCTTTTATAGATAACATTCACAAAAAATATTTAAAATTAATGCTTGCAAACCTCCAGCCAAATTTGTTTTAATCCCTATAATATGCAGAGTATTACCATTTTCTTTTTTAACAGTTAGGTTTTGCATCAGGCTTTCATGTTCACGTAAAGTACTGAAATGGAAAGGAAATTTATACAGTCACTTTTGTAAGAATAATTTCAAGACATTAACCTGGCCAAAAAAATGACTATATTCAGCCAATGAATACACTCTTGAAGTTATGATTTGATACAATCATTGCCCAAGAAGCTATGCCCCATTAAAAAATGTCTTTTCTTTTCTCCCCATTTTTAAACTAATGGAGATATTAGCAGTAAAAAAGTTTTAACCCTTTGTGAAACAATGACAAAAATAGCAAAAGTGTTTGGAAACAAACTATTATGTTGTGTTATTATAACACGGGAGTTAAACTTAAAAGTGCTGTTGCAGGAAGCATAATAGGCAACTGTGCCACCAAAATTGAACAAGTTCCATCCATAAGTCAAAGACTTGATAAAATGTTGATTTTAATCTCTTGAGTTAACTCAGGTGTGTTTATTCCATTATCGTTACATTTTGAAAACTATAGTCCAGTTTTACTAAGTAGGGCTCTTGTGGTTTTCATAAAGTGTTTCATAGAAATATAGATGTTTCATTTCATCTTTATCTTTAGTAATTTAATGATTTTATTACTCAATACATAAGAGAATTATTTGTTATTTTTGATTGTGCTGATTCTCTTTAAAGTGATGGAGACTAATATATCAATCTGCTGAGTATTCTTTCTTTTAATACATGCACCATATATGTAGTATCCAATTTTTAATACACATTTAATTGGCTGTGGCTTTTTTACTTCTGTTATGTAAATAGCCAACGTAAAGATCTTGCTACCATTTATTGCAGCATATACTTCTCTCTCATGATTAATATTTCCTGATCTGCAGCTCAAAAGCTGGTTTAGCCCCACCTCCGCTATTCCCCTACCACTCCCAGTGCATACCTCTGTCAGCAGCCATGACACACTGAATCCAAATATTCTCTTCATTCATCTACACCCCATAATGAGGAAAATTCCACAGGGAAAGAGCATATCTTATCTGTTTTATTGTTAAATCTCCATCACTTAGAGAATTATTCACAAGAGCAACTTCCTAAATATTTGAATGGAATTGGTCACTAAATTAATTATTCATTTATAAATCCTGTACATTTATTGTAAGTTCATTTTAAATACATTTGTAAAAGCTATGCCTAAGTAATCAATGTTTGATTTATAGGCCTGGATAGAAAATTCAGTATAAGCTTCATGTTACAATTATAAATTGATTTTTATTTGCAAATGGTGTAAGGGAAGTGATTGCTTTTAATCGCACTGGACTTATTTCTCCAATTAATAGATTATAGGCATCCTTTCTTTATATGACAAGTTTCTGAGAGGAGTTTCAAATATACATTTGAGAAACAAATTCAGTGTGTCACAAGTCTCACTATTTATATATTCACTATATGATGTAAATGATTTATGTATTTTTTCCTGAAGAATCAACACCTTTATCATTGTCATAAATAACTTAGGAACATTTTTGTTTCTTTGCAATAATCAAAAAGCTTTATTTTTGTACAGTGGATCCCTGAATAACATTTCTTTCAGAGTCATTTTGTTATAATATTTATGAAAAAATAAAAATGATTTCTTGTTTGGTTTTTACCTACATTCTAATGAAATGACATGTCATGGAACTGACCTAAGTGCCCAACAACAAACAAAGAGATAAAGAAATCATGGAATATCCAGTCAATGGAACATTGCTCAGCTATTTAAAAAAGGTGAAATAGTGCCATTTGGCACAAAATGGATAGGCCTTGAGGTGATTATGCTAAGTGAAACAAGTCAGAAAGTGAAAGACAGATAACAGATGGTTTCATTATCTGTGGAATATAAATAACCAAAGTATATACTGAAAAAGCACAGTACAAACAATTCTTAGACTCTGGGAAAAATAAGCTGGTTACCAGAGGAAACAGGGTGGGAGGGAGGATAAGAGGTGATCAGAGGGAAGGAAGAGGATAGGTCATTGGCATGGCAGGTTTGGTGGGGGGTGAGGGAACCATGTGCACCTAAGAATATATAAAAATATAACTGCCAAGTGACATAGATATGTAAATGACTGACAAATTAAAGAATGATGGGGAAAAATGATTCCTGGCTTGGGGCACTGTCCTATAATGTTTGCAGGTTCTCCCCATGTCTGTGTGTGCGTTCTCCAGGTACGTTAGTTTTTTCGCATATCCCAAAGATGTGCATGTTAAGTTCACTGATGTATATAAATTGTCCCAATATGAGTGAATAAGAGTTTGTATGTGAGTGTACCTGTAATGGAAGGGCTTCCTGTCCACTGTGGGTTCCTCCGTTGTGCCCTGAGCTGCTGGGATAGGCTTCAGCCACCAGAAACCCTGAACAGAAATAAACTGGTTGGAAAATGAATGAATACAAAGGATTGCTTAGTGTTCAAAGTGGTTTGGGTCTTTATTTAGAAGTTTGTGTCCAGAAATTTGCCAATGGATCTTAACTCTAGTTAAGATATAATATATACATATGTATATATCACTAATATATAGTATATATATATCACATATATAGTATATATACATCACTTAGTCTGTGGTAAAATAAGTTTCATTTTTACCTTGTTTCAGGTAAAGGCACAGTTTCCAAGAATCTATCAATGAATTAAGTGGGGATTTATTGTTGTGACTACACGTGTATAAACTTCTGAGTTGGTTATTATAAGCACATACTTCAAAGCAGTTGTAAGGATACTCTTGTTATGGTGTGGTAGGCAGAATAAGGTACTCTTCAGCACAAATACCATATCTTAACCACAGACCCATGAATATTTTGTGTTACATGGTGATTGGAACTTTGAAGATGGAATTTTGGTTAAGAAACTTAAATATAGGGCCTCCCCTGGTGGCGCAGAGGTTGAGCGCTGGGTTGTGAGGCTGCCCGAGTTCTATCCCTGGCCACTGGCGAGGGTCCCACAAAAAAAAAGAGAAAAAAAATGAAAGAAAGAAACTTAAATATAGGGAAATTATCCTGGATTATACAGGGTCTGAATGTAATCACATTTGGCCCTTAATAGTGTAAGGGGGAGTTCTCTTCAATTATCTCCTTGAATATTTTCTCTGTTCCTACATCTCTCTCCTCTCCTTCTGGGATTCCTATAACTCTTATATTTCCTTTCCTCATGAGTCAGATAGTTCCCGGTCTTTCTTCATTCTTTTTCCTTCGTACTTCGCTTTCCTTTTCTGTTTTGGTTCTTTTTATTTCTGTGTCTTCAAGAGTACTTATTCGTTCTTCCATTTCATCTATTCTGCTTTCATTGCTTTTCCCAGAATTCTTTAGTTCTTCCATTAATTCTTTGATCTCCTGCATTTCTTTTACTTCCCTCTTTAGGGACTCAATTTCATTCTTCTGATTGTTGATTGTTTTTCCCAGATCATTGTTTTCTTTTATGACTTCTGTCATTTTTTTAATCATAGCAATTTTAAATTCTCTTTCTGGAAGGCTCAGAAGTTCTTCCAAGTTACTGTCGTTGCAATCTGGGGGTGGTTTTCCTTTTGTGGTGTGCTTTTTTCCTGAGGAGTTGTTAGGTTGCATGTGGTTCTTCTACTCCCTACTGTCTGTTTTCTAATTTGCCATATGTATTGGGACACTGTGTTGCTGGGACTGGCCGGCATCTTGGGTGAACTTCTCCGCTTGCCCAAAAATAGATGACTGGATCAAGAAGATGTGGTACATATCCACCATGGAATATTACTCAGCATTCAAAAAAGATAAACACATGCAATTTGCAGCAACATGGATGGCGCTGGAAGGGATCACGCTCAGCGAAATAAGCCAGAAAGAAAAAGAAAAATACCGGATGGTCTCACTCATAGCAGGAATCTAGAAAACTTAAATAAGGGACCAGGAAAATGAATAACTATAAGAAAGTGAAAATCAAAATCAACAAAAAACTATGAACCAGAGACACTCTATGGGGGGTGGGGGGCAGGGAGGGGAGGGATTGGGGTCAAAATAAGGGGGTTGCAATTGTATGGGGAATATAAAAATAAAATTTATTAAAAAAAATTGTAAGGGGGAGGGCCTCCCCGGTAGCGCAGTGGTTGAGCGCTGGGCTGCGAAGCTGCCCGCAGCCTCCGCAGCACCTGCTAGGCGAGAGTCCCACATGGTGCGCAGACCTCTCCTGCTGCCCGCTGCTCCCCTCAGCAGTGTACTTCATCACTCTGCCTGTTCTGTTCCCCACTCTGGCTCTGGTGAATTCTCTCACCCTACCATGCTTCTGACTAAAACCAGTGCTTGTATAAATAAATAACAAATAAATCTTTAAAATAAAAAGTGTCAGGGCAGGCAGGTGAATTAACCATGGAGATGTGATGAGAGGATGGCAGGAGAGACTTAAGGTATAATAGGTACTAAACTCACTACTGTTGGCCTTGAAGATGGACGTGATGTCTAGAAGCAAGAATAACCCTCAGCTGACAGAGGAGAAGCAAAATTCTTAGTCCTATAACCACAATGAACAGACTTTATCAAGAAAGTGAATGAAATTGGAAGAAGATTCTCCCCTAGTGAGTTCAGAAAGAAATCAGTCTTATCACCACCTTCAATTTAGCCAAGTGAGACCCATGTCATACTGTATAGCCATAAGAAAATAAATCTGTGTTATCTTAAGTTGTGTGATTTGTGCTAATTTGAAAGGGAGCATTTGAAAGGTAATATAGATGGTCTACATTGAGGGAAGAATAATAATAGCAACTACTTTATTGAGCACTTACTAGGAGCAAAGAACATTACAAATATTATCTCATTTAGTGATATCTTCATTTATCCAAGGAGATTAAAGCTCAAATGTCTACATAATTGTCCTACTGAGCCAGCTAGTAAATGGTAGATCCTGGTTTATTCAAACAGACTGTCTAACTTGGGCCATCTTTTAACCAGTATGCTACTTGGCTTCTCAACAGGAATATGGAACTATATGCGGAAAACATGCTGAGTTAATGCTAAAATTACAAAAACAGTCATTTAATGAAATTATAATCTGTAATTATATGCATAAACTCAAAGAATATACTATGTAGTTTTCTGCTGAGGTTTGTATATTTTATGGAAATAAGCTTAGAAAAAATATCTTGCACAGAAGTTTTGATAAAAATGTAAAAGATTATTTTTTAGGAAATAAGACACAATTTAACATGTATTGAGCACTTACTATGAGCATATGTACTTATTTGGTGTTATATGCTCTTGATAACCCTGTGATGTAGGCTTGATTATATAATTATATATCTCTAATTTGCACACTAAGTATCTGATCTATGGTAACAGTATAGGTGGGAGATCATACACTTCTAACACAAACTATGATGTAAACCAATGTTACTTCAAATAAATACATAAAAATTTTATTTATTTATTTATTTATTATTTATTTATTTTTAAGATTTATTTATTTATTTGTTTATTTATACAAGCGCTGGGTACAGTCAGAAGCGCGGGAGGGTGAGAGAATTCACCAGAGCCAGAGCGGGGAACAGAACAGACATACTGACGAAATATACTGCTGAGGGGAGCAGCGAGCGGCAGGAGAGGTCTGCACAACATGTGGGACCCTCGCCAGGTGGCCGGGGATCGAACCAGCACTGCAGAGGCTGCGGGCAGCTTCGCAGCCCAGCGCTCAACCGCTGCACCACCAGGGGAGGCCCTAAATACATAAAAATTTTAAAAAAGAATCTGATTGATTTTCAGAAAAGTTTTTAAAAATTGAAACCACCCATGGCTTCAAAAAAAAAAAAAGTGGTGGAGAGGGCACAGTATCCAGGAAGGTGACACTCCAAAGTATTTCTTCATGGATGAGTCAGTATGGAAGATCACCTAGGAAAATTTACCTGTTCTGTAGAATGGTATAATAATGCAATGTTTGCCTAATGTGGTTGCAGAGATGGCTAATGTGACAGTGCATCATATGTTTAATATCCTTTACATAGTAGTGATTTATGGTTCCCAGCCCAGAAGCCCCAGTGCACCAGGTCTCCCATTTCTGGCCTAGTGACTTTCTGTGGAATCTGAGACTCTCTCTAGACAGGCTGAACTCCCTAGAGAAGCATGAGAAATTGTGGCTCCTGGAGGTGAAGGTGGAAGGTGAGAGTGTGGCAGAGATCCAATTAATTATTGATATGCACTCCCCAGCTCCCATCATTGTTAACTCCCTCAGGTGTTTCTGTATACCTTTAGGTAGCTCCTTTTGGCAATATTTCTACCTACTGATTGTTATTTTTAATATTAACTCTCTTGATTTTGAGTGGCCAGTTGTTTCCACCCATTTATAACCAGTCAGCTCTGTCCTCTCCTTTGGCTTCTGAATAAACTCCAAATCAAAGGTTAGTTCCCTTCTCTTCCCTATCTTCATGGCATTACTTACTTTATGGGGAAAAAAAAAGGCAGATGCATCATTTTATCATATACAGTTCAGTAGTGGAGTAACTAACAATGCACTTTCCATGCAAATAATTTATTTTTAAAAATGTCTTAGGCCATTAGATATAGTAACCATATGAGTTTTGAAGACACTCTGAAAAGCTTTACTTGAAATTGTTAACAATTCTCAAAATCATTAACACATACCTAGTTTAAATAATTCTTAAAAGCATATGCTTGACAAAGTAGAAAGTTAAATGACAGGTTTCCTGCATCATTAAAACTTTTGTTAGATTTGTTTAAAGAGAGACTATCAATTTCCTCAGGGAAATTAAAATGAAAATAAATTATCTTGCTTGTAACCTTGCTTACCTCAAAGTTTAAAAAACTGAAAGTCTTATATATGTATTACATGAAGTTTTCTGAATTAAGCTATATACCATCATTATTTTTACTGCCTTAATTTAAAAATTATTTCTTGGTATTCTGCTTGCAAAAGTGGGATTCTGTCAGTATGTATATTACATTTTCCTCATGGGAATAACGTATTTCAACAGTATTCCTTAACTAAGCTGGCCTAGATTTACAATGTCAGAAGTATGTAAAAACAAAAAATGAAAAACAAGTACAAAAAACTAAATTTTCCTCTGTAGCCACAATGATAAGAGTTTTAATTCTGTTTCCCAGTATGGATCGATGTATAACATTAAACAACATCTGGGTATGAATAGTAAATATCAATTAATGTATAATATTTGCCATTATATAGTCATATTGCATATTAGCCATGATAATAGTATATAATATTAGTTATAATGATAAAGTTAAATACTAATATACATATTTATTGTGTTTTATTTGCTTATGTTCTTCACTAATATTGTGACATACATTGGTTTTACCTATACTGTTACTCTTAAACCAATATGATCATTTGAAAAGTGAAAATATTAGCTATGCGAGCCTAATACCAAGCAACTTGGTTAGCTATCCATATTTTGTCTACCCCTCAAGACCACTGAATCTGCTGATTATGTTGGTATTGTGCAAAAATAGTTCAGATTTTTGTCTGCAATTAGATATAAAATACTTACTTCATTTCACCTAATAAATTAGGTTAACTGTCTATAGTTATTGTCACAAAAGCTTGTAGAAAGTGGTTTACTCAGAGATTGGAAAAAATTTTTCACTGTTTATTATGTGAGTTCATTTTTTTTCAGTCATAAATTGTCTAATGCATTGGCTTTAAATTGTAAAAAAAGGATTACAATTGCCCTAGGCAGCCATGTCACATATTTTATGAAAATAACTAAATATAAATAACCTTTTGTTTATAAAATATCAATATCATTTAGTATTTGTGTACTAACTTAAATAAAATTTTGTTGTGATTTAATAAGTTTATTTTATAATTTTTCCTGCTTTATTGAGATATAATTAACAAAAATTGCATATATTCAGGATATAGAACATGATGATTTACTATACATATACATTGTGAAATGATTACCATAATCATAATCAAGCTGACACATCTATCCCCTCAGAGTATTTTGTATGTGTTGAGATGTGCTCTTAGCAAATTTCAAGCATTCGGTTTGGTATAATTAACTACAATCACCATGCTGTGCACTACACCCCCATGAACTTATTCATCTTGTAGTTGAAAGTTTGTACCCTTTGATCAACATCTCTTCACAATCCCCATCCTTCAGACAGTGTTTTACTCTCTGTTTCTGTAAGTTTGACTTTTTTACATTTCACATATAAGTGAGTTCATATAGGATATTTGTCTGTTTATTTCACTTAGCATAATATTCTCCAGATTCATCCATATTGTAAAAAATGGCTAGGTCTTCTTTTTATGGCTGTATAATACTCCATTAAGGTGTGAGTGTGTGTGTGTATTTTCTTTACTCATTTGTCAAAGGTGTCAATTCAATGTTAATTTGTCAGCATTTAGGTTGTAACCATGTCTTAGCTCTTGTAAATAATGCTGCAGTGAACATAGGAATGAAGTTATCTCTTTGAGCTATTGAATTTATTTTCTCTGGATATATACTGGAAGTAAGGATGCTGGAATATATGATAGTTCTATTTTTTTTTTTTTGAGAAATCTCCATACTGTTTTCCATAGTAGCTGTACCAGTTTGCATTCCTATCAATAGTGTACAGGTTTTCCCTTTCTTCTTCATCATTATCAACACTTGCTATCTCTTATTTTATGATAATAAGTATCCTAACTGGTGTGAGGTCATATCTTATTAAGGATTGATTTACATGTCCCTGATGATTAGTGAATATGGAATTCATGCAATTCAATAGCAATATGACAGAAATTATCTGATTAAAAATGGACAAAGCGCTCATAGCATTTTTCCAAAGCAAATATACAAATGACCAACAGGTGTATAAAAAGTTTTTCAACATCACTCACACATTTAATAATTAAACTTAGTAGGCTTGTCTTTTCAGTTTTTAAAAAAAATATATAAATTATCAATGAGTCCTTTTCAGAAACGCATCGAGAAAAACAATAGTTACACAAAACTCAAGATGTGTAGATTTAATCAAATTCCATATTTGATTTCTCTTTCATTAACTTGGTTGTCATTATAAAGTAATGACATTACAAATACCTGAATAATTACATTATTAAAATGAGTTACATTTTACTGCAAAGGGTTTGGCAAGCAGTTTAGTTCTGGGATAAGCAGTATCATTTAATGAGCTAGGCCAGCATTTCTTAAAGCATGTTGCCTGGATCACTAATTTCATAGGATGCTAATAGGCATTACATGGGAAAAAGTAGTTATACAGGGTTATCTTCTGTTTTAAACAGATTTGTTTCTTGCAAGATTGCTCCAGGCTCTTAGTATGCTTATATTTGTTGTGCAACTCTAAGTTTGTGGTATATCATGTAGTATTTCCCAAACTTGTTTGGCAATAGGATCTGTTGCTTCACAGAGCATTTCTTTTTAAAGGAAGTGACTTTGAATCACTGGTTGTAAAATACTTTAAATGGAAAGGAAAAGCATAATAGAGGACAAAGATGGAGTTTTAAATAATTAACCAACAAACATCTTATAAATAACTCGGTGCCTAACACAGTGCTTGATATATAGAGTATGTTTGTAAATAGTCATAAATTGAATGGAAAGATGAATACATAATTGAATTAACCATATAATGACCTCAATTAATCACCCTGAGACTTAGTTTATCTGTGAATTGTAAATAATTCTTTCTAATTTGCAATTTTTCATAACAATTAAATTTTATATTGCACAGTATATATACTTTTATATTGTAAAGTTGCTTGCTGCAGATTAAGTATTCAACAAAAGATGGTTTCCTTTTCAAGAGAGTTGGACTTTGCTTCCAAATTACCATGGAGAAAAAACAGGTATGGGAGTCACAGTGAATCTGATTTCAGGCCCCATTCAGGAACTTGCCAACTTTGTAACCCTGTGTAGTCCTTAATTTCCCTAGACCTTGGTTCTTTTATATGAAATGAGAATATAAATGCCAAGCTGAAAAAGTTATTGTGGTGATGAAAATATAAAGTTTCTAGCAAGCAGCTTGCACAAACTAGGCCCTCATAATTAAGTCTTTATTCTTGATTTCTTAGATACTCCACTGTTGAAACCCTATTTAATAAGCAGCCAACCCATTGCAAAAATATTTAAGAATTTCTTAGCTCATGATTTGTAGACAAGGGGCTTTCAACTAATAGAGTCTAGTCAAAGGAAAACAAACAAACAAAAAAAGTTTTTGACTTCATAAGCAAAGGGGTAAACTATTTTGTAGACCTTGAAAGAAATTCATTATCATTTAGAATGTACTGTAGTTAAATTAGAATTCATTCTCTCTTTTAGTATCCTAAACCATCATGTGGAGTTAAGAAAATATGCTAATCATACTTAAGTTATCTGGGACATAAATGAGGACATTTGGGTAAAAAGCAAACAAAGAAATGTGATGATTATAAAACTATAACCTTTAACTCATATATCATTCTCTATCTTTTCTTCTCTGCTTCTTAAACTTTCACATTTTAAAAAACTCACTGTTTACTTCCCTTTCAAAGAAGTCCTATAAAACAAAATTATACCCTCCCTATACACACATACCACACACACATGCACAAACACGCATGTACACATGCACACAATCTTTTAACGTAGCATAATAACCGAATAGATTTTTATATATAGTATCTATCAGATTAAAAAAAGCTCTCTGAATGACTGACACTTTCTCAGCTACTCTATTGACTGCAGGCAAATTCTCTCAGTTGAGTTATAAAATGCAGGAAATAGACATTTATAATGGCAAAGATGACAGACTTTTAACTAGAATGGCACCAGCACACCACTATAATTTTACTTTTTGTCTAATCCTGACAAAAACCTCCATAGATCCTGGTTAATGGCACTCTGGGGGCTTCAACATTTCCGAGAGGGACCACATAATTCAGTTAGCATCTGCTGAGCGTCTAGTATACATGTCAGAGAAGGAGAAAAGGAAAGAGTGGCCGTTTTCTTAAAATGCCACCAGTCAAAGCTATACTGAGAATGGGACAGAAACACTGAGAACCAAACAATGGCCAGTGGCACAATGGTCTGTATGGAAAATTTTTCTGGCAGACTTGACAGTTTAGCTGCAATGTCAATTGTGGATTGTGACTGATTTATCTGAATTTTTTTCCTATTAATCCATTCAACTTTTTTTGTCACTCAATTTTCCTGAAGATAGAAGACAATGGACTCTAGAGAATAAGAGGAAAATACCCGCTGTTGATATTTAAGGTGTTGGATTTGTTAGTCCCATCCTTCTAAGTTGTCCCTACCTCACCAATTCAGTCCTATCTCATTCTCCTTCAAGAGAGAGTAAAAATAAAGCACAAAATGAAGGAATTGAATAGTTATCTATGTTTTTTTCTCTCCTTTAATGTCTTCCTAAATAGAAAATAACTTCAAGTGAGTATGTAAATTTAGTTGACACTGTGGCAACAGTGGGCCTATTACTGGACGTCACAGAAGCCTAAAACCATGCCACCAGCTTTTGAGAAAAGAACCAGCTTAATGTGAGGTCAGCTGGCAGGAGCTGCAAGCAAGACTTTCTAATCACTTTCCCTGAGGATGACACTTTGGGTGATATTTATGGGATTGAAGAATATAGAAAAAGTAAGTTGGTAGAGTGAGTTTGATTGCTTTTTGCTAAGTTATGATGCAATGGGAATTTGGATAGAGAGTACCTCTGGCTTATCTTGGTTCCATCTTCCATGACTATATTTGGTCCAGACAGTGAGATGTTACCCTGAGGGACAGTGAATACTCTTCTGGGCCTGTGCTCTGAACCACAACTTGTCAACTTATGAAAAAATAAGTTTTTTTTTCCATTGTTAAAAATATAAGGGTATTTCTGTCCCATTGTTACAAGCCTGCCCTGCTGTTCTTGCCAGAGAAGCAGAAATAGGAAGTGGCCACCATGATTTCAACACTGTTCCTAATGAGGATAGGCAAAGTTTTGACGGTGAGAAGTCTGGAGGCTTGGTATTAACAACAAATGAAGTCTGTTGGTATGGAAAGAATGTATTTCACTTTCTTTAAAACATAGTAACAGAATGCATAACTTAGTGTTCTCTGAATCCAATTATAAGTGATTTTTGGAAATTTGATTAGTGGTTGATAAAATGCAATGCAAAACCTTTTTAAAATAGTGTTTGCTTTATTGAAATTCAGGTATTATTGAAAGTGAAGAGATGCTTAAAATTCTTAAAGGAGGGAGGGATAATAACTGGGAGAGAGTATGGAGGATTGCAATTCTGATAATGTTTATTTTTCAGTCTAGATAGTTGTTACATGAGTGGATCACTTTGTAATCAATAATTGACCTGTGTGTACATGTATGACTTAGTCACCTTTATGAAATGTTATATATGTCCAAAACAACTAGTAAAAATCTAATTACACTGTAAAATAACAAGGTACCTTAGGCTACAAAGTGTGCTAGGAAGAACTTTTAAAACCACAGCCAAATGACAATTTACTTTATCCAAATAAAAAGGAACTTTATTTCCTGCACATCGATAGAAGGTAAATTAGCTTTAATTGGGGTTTTATTACTGTAAGGGGTATGAAAACCACTTCTTTTCCAATAGACTGGTGTTAATATTTCTTTCCTAAATAGATGTGTTTAACAACTTCATGAGTTGTGTGACTTTCTCAAGTTTTAATAAATGTCAGGTATTTGCATTGCCACTCCATATAAGAACTAAAGAGGATAGGACAGAAAGAAAAAGAAAAATCCCGGATGGTCTCACTCATAGCAGGAATCTAGAAAACTTAAATAAGGGACCAGGAAAATGAATAACTATAAGAAAGTGAAAATCAAAATCAACAAAAAACTTAACCAGAGACACTCTGTGGGGGGGGGGGGCAGGAGGGGAGGGATTGGGGTCAAAATAAGGGGGTGCAATTGTATGGGGATTATAAAATAAAATTTATTATAAAAATAAGAAATAAAAGACAACACTCAAATTTATATAAAAAATGTAAATAATATAACTGTTGATAATGAAAAATATGTGGGTCTGATTCAAGACACTTTCTGGATTTCAGACTAAATAAAAACAATAATAATCACACTGTGTAACAGATAATGACCTAAACACTTGATGCATGTTATCTCAGTTCTTACAATAAATCTATTAGTTCTTACAACTAAAATAAATAAATAAATAAAGAGGATAGGACGTATTATTTAGGTTAGGAGGTTAGCATTTCTAACTTCTATATCATGACATAGTTGTGTATTCCAAGTAATGTTACCAGAACAAAGTTAAAATACAAAGTTTACAATGTTTTACCTTATACAGCTTATTCACTCTTGTAGTTATGTTATCCTCTTTAGTGTATATTCCCTTCTCTTTTCCTGAGTGGAAGGGAAAGAGATAGAACACACTAGGAATAACATATCACTGACAGACTATTATATTCATTTCATTGTCCATAATTGAAATCAGAATTTGTCTATGAGAATGTGTTGAATATGCAATCATTGTCTGTCCTAGGAAACACAGTAAAAAATAAAATGAATTTGACAACTACTGCTTTAAATCATAACTAAAGAATGTATTTGGGGCCTGGCCTTGGGAAAAAGAACTGAATGCTATCTTGCAACACTGGCTCCAATCTACAGTTTCCTTATTCATATCATTAAAGCCGAGTCCTCATGTCATTAATGAAGCAATAGAGGTCAATTCCAAAATCTTTAAGATATCTGAAGAGAAAGAATCAAAGTCACGAGAGTACTGGAATAAATTGGGGGCACTCTAAATAATGATATTTATGTGCCCAATTAATATTGACAAGTTCTATTAATGCTTGAAAGGGGAAATAATGGAATAGTCAGCATTATGTTTCTATTTCTATCATGAAAGATAACAAAATTTAACTCATAACAGAAACTTGACTTGCATCTGGAATTGATTGTGTCTGAATGCCTTCTCTGAAATATCATACATGCAAAAATCAGACATGCAGACATTCAAATGTACTTTGATTTTTCACAGGCCTCATCAGTTTCTGAGAATAGATGAGGTCACACATTAGCTAAGCATTCAGAACCCACTGGCTCTTGTCCCCACCTGCTTACAGGACCTCAGGCTTCTGTAGAGTCCCTAAGTATTTCTGGGAATCCTTGGAAAATGTCTCACATGTAGTTACAGAAAAACCAACTGATTCTGCTGGACTAATAGGCACAACATCTCTGCTAGCTTCATTATCTCTCACTGGGCAAAACAGACTCGTGCTAGTTCTCACTGCTTTTCTAGGATCTTACTAATCTTGCCATTGCCCTGTCAGTGAAGTCCTTTCCACTTAACTGGCATTCTCAGCATGTCAAAATTAACTACCATTTCACATTGATGTATGTGACAGCGCTCTCTCTTGGTCCCATATACTGTCTTATGTTAGGAGTAGACTCTAAGTTCTACAAAGGTAGGAATTACATCTATTTTTTAAACAGATTTTCATACACAGCGATTTCGCATTTTAATTATAATCTTTGCGGAGAACTCTGACACAATCCCAAGTAGACTGAAAACATGAAGGAAGTAACTCTATCTGTTTCATTCATCATAGTGTTCGGTAAATAATTTGCTTGAAAAATGAATGAGAGCTAGAACAGGAGACAGACAAAATCAATACTGTACTGCATTTGAGTTGCTCTTTCCTACAATGACCAAAGTTTTATTATGATGTCAGTTTCATGCTGGACTCTTTCTAGCCTTACTGTAAGGTCTCTCTCAGGAAGTTTTGCAGTTGTCATGACAATAAATTCTGTCAAGTCGGCCTCATTTTTTGCCACATAATTTTGATTCCCACGTAGACTCAAGCTGGGTTGTGTCTTTATTCCTACATAATTTTAAAATAATGCAAAAAATGTCACAGATACAAGAAACAAATACTTTCATATCACTTGTATAATATAAGAACATTATGACAGTATGCCTCAAGTTCTCTCCTTCTGGCCTTTATTGTTTTTAGTCATTTGATTGTGATGCATCTTGGAATGTATTAAAAAAATATCCTTTTGTGGGTCACTGAGAAAAACCTGTAAATTTATGTCTTTCACTATGTATGGGAAATATTCAGGCATTATTTTTTTTAATATTTTTTTGTGCTGATATTTTTTTCCCTACTTCAAGGACTTCACTGACATAAATGTTAGAGTAATTGATATTACTCAGAGAATCTGTTCACTTTTTTGATCTTTTTATTTCTGGTCTTCAAATTGTATAATTTCTCTTAATTTATGTTCTATTTACTGCCTCTCTTCTCTATCAACATCATTGTCATAATGAGTTCATTCAGTTAGTATTTTTCTTTCAAGTATTATATCATTCAATTGTAGAATTTCCAGTTGGTTCTTTTTTACAATTTATGTTTTCTGTTAACATTGTCTTTCTTGACTTATTTGCAAGGTTTTTTACCTTATAGAGGATCATCATATTAGTTTCCTTGAAGTTTTGTCTGGTAATGCTAGCATGTTGAAGTTGGCATCTATCAGTTCATTGTTTTGCTCTTTTTTCTTAAGAGTAGCTAAGTTTCCTTTCTATTTAATATTTTAAAATTATTTTCGTGGAGTTTTTTTAATGTTATGTTGTGGGACTCTGGGTCCTGTCAAATTACTCTGGATATATTGTATTTGCTTTTGTTGAGGCATGCAATTGTGCAGCTTAACTTTATACCACAAGGTCTGTCTTTCTGCAGGTGGTGATACCAGGGCCCTTTGCTATGCCTGTTGGTTCTGTCCCTCATGTAAGTCACTGGTAGGGTTAATCTGGGACATTGGGTGGTGGTTTACATTATACTTCCAATGTCAAAACCGTTATTTGTTATAGCTCTTTTAGCGTGTTGCACACATCTGCAGCTTGAGGCTTTGCCTGGCCTTTGTTCATTAGGTCTTTGTTCATTAGGGGATCCACTTGTCCAACTCTGCAAACTCCTCACTCTCTGGGGTCCTTAAACTTAGTTCTGTCAGAGTTTTAGCCATCTGCACAGATTCACATTTCAGTGTGAATAGGCCTGCTCTCGGGAAGAAGCAAGGAAATAGAATAAAATCATGGGGATGTCCTCCATATTTTTTGCATAACAGAGGCTGCTTTTCCTGAATCTTTATACAGAAAGATGAGATTTTTCCTTGGAGTTACAGCAGCCTCTGCCTGTGTGGTTGCAGTACAATTCAGCACCTGGTGCTGGCCTCTGGATGGGTAGGAGAGAAAAAACAAAAAAATGGTTCATTTCCCCCAACTCTGCCATTCAAAAGGGTCTCATTGCCTGGTGTTGTAGTCAGATGGAGAGAGTCCACTTGAAATTTTGACTGTTTGTACCCGCCATACAATTCCTGAGTATGGCTTTATCTCCTGATCAAAGTCTGGAGTTTAACAACAAAAAAAGTAATAATAGGAAATTTGTCACAGTTGGTTTTTCTTCAGGTTTTTAACTTCCCTCCCCAATATGCCTATTATTTACATTTCAGAGTCCATATGTTATTCTTCACATTTTCATAGTTTTTGGTTCAATCAGCTCGAGAGTTAGGTTGCAGCAGGCTTATTTCATCACAGCCAGAACCAGAAGTCTTCTCATTTTCTTTTTTTAAAAGAAGTAATCAGGGAACATTTGTTCAAGAGCTAATGGTTCTTGGCTACATTTGCATTCAACCTAGTTGCTACTATTCCGGTTTTACAGACTTGGAAACATCAGGATCTTTAAGTTGCCACAGTTGCTCAGCAAAGTAACTTGGGTTTGAACAGGGATCTTCTGAATTTAAATGGTTTTTCCATTTGCAATTAGAGGAAAAAATACCTCATAATTGTCAACATAACAAAATATATCAAATTCACAGATTTTTTTTAATAATTTGTCAAGTAAATGGAAACATTTTTGTGAGTTGCAAGTGACAAATCACAATACTTAATGTCTCGGTACAAATGAATTGTACCTAGAATTCAAAAATATTCCAATACAGAAGAGGTCATTATGTTCTAATAATTTCACTATCTTTCTCTCCTCACCCCAATTATGGTTTAAGGAAAATGTTTTGATTTTTTTCTCCCATAAAATTCCATTTACTTCTTTATTTTCTTTTCTTTTTTCTTTTTTTTTTTTACGTCATTGTTCATTTTTAAACAATATTTGCTTCCCCGCCCTCCTCAGGTGTAGAACCCATAGAATCTCCTTCCCCAGTGCACCCGTTCACATCACCTCAGTCCCCTGTGCTCCTCCCTCCCTCCCTCTGATCCCTCTCCCTCCTCCTCCCCTGCAGGATGTCTCTGATTTATAATTGTCTGTTTTTGCTTTGTTGTGTTTTGTACTGTTGTTATTTTTTTACACTGATGTCTTATTTGGTTCCCCTATATTCCTGCTATAAGTGAAACCATCCGATATTTTCCTTTTTTCTTCTTAATCTCATCCTCTCCCTCTCCTTTCCAGCCTCCTCCTCCCTTCCTGACTCCTCCCTCCTTCTATTGACCTAAATTCAGCCCACAGGGAAATATAAGAATCCTTAAGTTTCTTTCCAACTTTTAGAGTACATTTTCTTGGCAGAAAGCTACAATTCTTGTTTATACGGAAAATCATTTTGCCAAATGAATATTCCTGACCCATTCTATAAAATCAGGAGCCTTTTTTGCTTATATTTTTTAAAGGACTTATTTTGGGATGTCAAAATTGAGGAACAGAACCTGAAAGGATCTGAAGATTATTATTTTAAATTGACACAGTTACAAACTTAATAAGTTGACTGATTTTTAAATGAAGTAGTAGACATATAGAAAAGCACACTAAATATTATTGTACAGGTCAATGATTTATTACATAAGTGAACACTTGTGTAAGTGCTGCTCAGATTAAGAAATAGAACGTTGCCAGGACACAAAATGATTTGATTTTTTTCTCATTAAAGCTGGTTTTTAATAAAAGAAATGAATAGCAAACACCCCTGTTTCGAGTTAGTGACCAGATTTGTGCAACTTTAGTTAGATAATCACATTAATCAGAAATCTATGGCTATGTGAGTAATAATAAAGAATCAAACTTAGTGCAAACATTTTTTCATAAAAAGCGTGGTTTTCAAAACTTACTGCAAATTCCTAGCTGGTAAGAATGATTCCACTTGTTCTCTTATGAAGAGCAGAGATGGTTTTAAATAAAGTGTTTTCTGAGCATTTCCCCTAAAACCTGAATGTATGGCAAAGTTTGTATTTGTGTAGTAGTGATTCCTTCCCACTCAGTGTCTCTTTAGAGACTGTTCTAGTGTTTCAGTAGTCATCTAGTAGCAGAACATCATTTAAATTAAGTGCAATGAATTTGTGTACTTTAAAAAAATTAAGTGTCTTTACAGAAGGAGATGGAGTATCTATATGTGATTGTCCTTCATAGCTTTTATAGTCCAAGTAAATGCGTGGGTAACTTGAATTACCCTGTAAATGTCTTCCTAAATATTGAGTGTAAGTGACTTTTACCTAATATAAAGCATTTGAATGCAATAAGCAAGGAAATAGGTTTATTTTAAAGCTGCAGTGAATCTTTTGTAATAGGGCAGTTCTCCTTACAAAATAAACAATCGCCCCAACTGTTTGAAGACTGACTTGTAAAAAAAAAAGTTTTCTTAAAGTGGGGCATATGTATTTCTAAATAAGGTAGTTTTATCAACCTTTGGTAGCTGTGATGAAACTGGATGTTCAATATTAAAACAATTTACGTTCTAATAGGATATAGGACAAATATTATGGACTTAAGAAAATATTCTTATGTGTTTCACTCAAGAAGTGATTTCAGGTATGCTCATTTTAAGGCCACCTAAACATAGCGTCAAATTTAGATACTGTAGAACCCTTATTTTTCCTAAGTTTATATGTCTCAGCTGATATTTAAACATGTATTGTAACTTTGAATAGTATTTTTGAGCATTTTGTTTATATTTATCTAAGCGCTTGAGTATCCTGAAACTTGCCTCATGCTTGGATTTCTACTAAGTACAAACCATATGACTGTATGAAAAATATATTTAATTGCTGCATGCTTTAGCAGGCTCACATATAAATGTGAGTAAGCATAATTCATCTTTGAGAATCAGCTCTGATGCCCTGTATGTTGCATAAGAATTATTTTGAACACCTAAAGTTCTTACCTGATTTGAAAACTCTAGATACGAAGTATCCAGCAAAGTGCTCTATTACAAAAAAATTTCTAATTTCTTTTTCTAAAGTTGCATACAGCTTTACATAATGTTCTTTTCTTTTTTCCTTAATGATGTGAAGATTTTTTTCCCTCTCAAATGATTTTTAATAAGGCATTTATCTAAGACAGGATAAGCATGATTTTTACACATCCATTAGCTAATATGCATTTGGAAATATGTGATTAACAGCTTGAAATTGTGCCAGTTCTTTGTGCACCAATTAAATATTCACAAATAAATGTGCAATGGCATTCTTTGATTTTGATAACTTTTCCTTGAAATTAAATTGTTCCCACCTACTGAAACTAAAAATAGATCACCTTTTTATTTCATTGAAGATGGGTAATCACCCCCTATTCTTTTTTCTTTTAAAAGTCCTAGACTAGCTAAAGTTCTCATTAGTATATATTATACAATAGAAATTTAGTTAGTGTTAGATTAATGTCAGTATGCTTCATGTCATTAAGGTGATCTTTACAGAATTTTAAAGGCTGCCCTGAAATAAAACAGAAGATGGTTTATTATTTTCAAAATGCATATTTTTACCAAGAATACTAAAATAATACTAAAATCTGTGACATGCAATTTATAGCATGCATCTAACAAAATTATGTGAACATGAATTTTTAAAATGTATATCTCTGCTCATTCTATGAAATTGGTATTTTCTCTCAACCAAGTCAATTGTCATTTCCCATTGCTATCTTGATAATATCAAATTGTGTATTTTTTATGATTTTAAAATAATTTCTTATGGGATCTTTGTATATTTTGCATTCATTTATTTGTGTTTTCCTTAATATTTGAATATACTACCCTGTGGCATTATAGCTTACATCAAATATATTAGTGTGCCAGATTTTGGAAGCAATAATACCATGCAGATATATACTACTTTAAAATTGTCAAAGTGTTTTCACATCCATTATTCATTTGATCCTCCTAACAACACTGTGGAATAGTTATGGCACATAATAATTCCCATACTTCAAAGATGACAAAACAAAAGTATAAAATTACTTGAGAAGTTAACATCAGAGTTTAGGGCTTCTACTCCTCATGATCTACACGGAAATGATGCTGTTCATCCAATTATTTCAGGGAGACAATGGAGACAAACTATTTTATATTGTTGCCTGTTTTTAAAAATGCGATCTTTTAGAATAGGATGACACTTTATGTTCTGCTAGATTATTGTTCAGTAAAGTCCTAATCTACAAACATAAACTATTTGTACAAATAATTATTAGTAATGTTTCAATTATTTTTAAACTGTGATTGGAGTTTATAAACAATCTCTTAGATGAGTCATTTAATTCTCCAGTCTTCATTTTCCAAATTAATATTATTTTATCAAACATGAATAACCAGCATAAACAACTACTCAGTGAGAGCCTTAACGAACAAAATTGCCTTACTAAAATAAGCTCTAAATGATCAAGAATGCCAAGTCAAATTTTAGCAATCCTTTTCACATTTATTTTTAAAACTGTTAATTTAATAAGTTCCTGGGCTACTGTATTTAAAACTCCTTTGTCAATGAAAATGTACAGGTTTTCCCTGTAAATGTGTTTGTTTGTTTGTTTGTTTGTTTGTTTGTTTGTTTGTTTTGGGGGGGGGGATGGAGGGAATCAGGTTTTATGTTACATAAAATAAGAACTTATATGGTAAAAGCATTATAGCATCTTGTGGCCTGGAGGCAGGGACATAAGAAAAATGTGATTGGGTATAAAGAGCAATGGAAATAATGGACTGTTCTATTAACAAAATTCCTTTAGAACTTTCTCCTTGCACACTTTTGTTATTATCTGTTCTTCACTCTTGCATCTTCAATTTTTCTCTGTGCATCCACTTTGGTTTGGATCATTTAAGTTTACCTGGATCTCACACTATACATTGATTCAGTATCAGTTTTCGCTTGTGATGACAAATTTACACATAACATTTGACAGTAAGCTCTATATTTACCATTTATCCCTTTTACTGTTACCATCTTGTCATACTGGTCTCCAAATTTCATTCCCTCCTACTCTCCAAAATTTTCAGTTGATTGAAAAGATATATTCAATATCTTTTCTCTGCCCAACAATCTCTGAGAGATCTTGACCTATTAATAACCTAAAATAGTGGATAATTTAATTTCTGCATTCTTTTGTGGAATGTGCTAAGCCATGATTTTCTAACCTAAGTTTGGTTCATTTTGATTAGAGTAAGCTGTTGATGAGGTCAAGATGACATGTGGAATTCTCATGTAGAGTTATTGATTTCTCTCTTGGGAAAAATATTTTCCTTTGCTTATTTACTATTGAACTTAGTTATCTATCTTTTCCTCAGAAAGACAAGCAATAAAATTGAATCAATAAGAGTATAAACTTTAAGGTGTCATCTTTGTAATGCTGGGCAAGAAATGTAAAGCTTCTAAAGCTGAGCTTTTAAGGTAGGGTAAATAAGATATTACGTATTGTTTAAACCAACACATATGTAAAGGAATAAGAAGGGTAGAATTACCAGTTAAGACCTGCAAAAATAGATATGAAAAATAAAATGAGAGACTCCCTGGTGGCCTAGGGTTTAAGTCTCAGCGCTACCACCGTGACAGCCCACCATGATGTCCTGAGTTCAATCCCGGTCCAGGAAGCTAACCCACAGGGCGCAGCAGACCTCTCCCGTTTTGCCCACTGCTCCCTCAGCAGTGTATTTCAGTAGATCTTCCTGTTCTGCTCCCCACTCTGTCTCTGGTGAATCCTCTTACCCGCTTGTACCTCTGGCTTATATCCCAGTTCTTCTATGCAGTAATAAATAAATAAAATCTTTTAAAATAAATAAATAAAAATAAAATAAAATGAAGCCTAGCATTCACACCAAGACTTTACTATCACAAAGTGGAGGCAGAATAATTTGGAAGGTACTAATGAGAAAATGTACAACACAAGATATCATCACTACAGGTCATAATAGAACACCTACAAAGAGAAAAGAACATAAACCTTTAAATAGTCATGTATTGTAAGTTGATAATCATTTTGTAAAGATATTTTGGCAAATGCCTCAAAATGTTAAAATATTTGATCCAGTAATGCTACTTCCACAAATATATCAAAGGTAAAATAATGCACAAATACACATAAATGCTCATTGTGTTATTTATATTTATGAAAACAATCAATAAAATATTCAGTAATATAGAAAATGTTAAACAATGTTACACACATGTTTTACAACCATTAAAATAATATCATCCTTTAATAACACAGGATAACGTTAGGTAAAAATTATACAAAATATTGTGTACATTATGTTTGATACCAAGAAATATTTAGGATAATGAAGCTGCTTGGAATATTCCCAAACCATAATTGTTTCAGTATGATCTGGACTTGTAACAAAAAATATTTTAACCCTTACTTGAACTTTCTATATTACTCATTTATTAAAAAAAAAAAAAAAGTTTTTAGGGGCCTCCTCGGTGGCACAGCGGTTGAGCGCTGGGTTGCAAAGCTACCCGCAGCCTCTGCATCGCCAGTTCGAACCCCGACTGCTCCTCAGCCACCGGAGGAGGGTCCCACATGGTGCGCAGACCTCTCCTGCCTCCCGCTGCTCCCCTCAGCAGTGTACTTTGGTCCTTCTGCCTGCTCTGCTCCCCGCTCTGGCTCTGGTGAATTCTCTCACCCTCCCGCACTTCTGACTGTACCCAGTGCTTGTATAAATAAAAATAAATAAATCTTTTTAAAAAAAGGTTTTTAAAAGCTGCCTGTATACTATTGGTGCGTTTACTTCTTTATCCAGTTATAACTGCATTGCAAGCCGAGCATATTTGCTGGACCGCTTTTGTAGTTTTTCAGTGGTGTCATAGAAGAGAAAATATCAGAACCAATGAATTATTAAAAATCCCCTGATATTACTTAAGAATTATTATATAGTCTATATGTAACGTTTTCTCACCAGAATCTTGCCCACTGACTCTATTTTTGTTCGGTTATGGTGTGGAAGTCTGTTGTATTAAAAGTTACAACCTCCCCTTCAGTATTCAATAAGGTAGTTAAACCCTTGTCTCTTAGCTGTTTATAGGATCTTCATCATCCAACTCCATGAAACACTCCACTAGGTGTAGAATGCTATCAGGTAGTTTTCATTTACTGTCACTTAACCCTCGTAACGAACCTATGAAGAATACATTCTTAACATTAATAGAAAGAAAATAAAGCTCAAGTAGGTAAAATAACATTTAAAATTACACAGTCTGGTGGATCTGTTTTTTAAAAGCCCAGAATTGCCTGAACTCCAAATCAGTTTTCTAATGACCATGCTGGCTTTGTCTTCATAATTATTCCTTAAAATTCCTCATTTTCATTAATTTACTAGGCACCTCCTAAGTGATAGACACTGTACTGAGTGAACCCTGAGGATAGGTGAATAAATAAAAAAGTCCCACTTTTAAGGAGTTTTCATTTATTCTGTCCATCATTTATTCAGTCTTCCATTCATTCACATAGGCTGTGAGGACCTACTATGTGACAGGTACTTTTCATAAGAAAGGTAAAATGTAATATAATCTAAAATGTTGCTTAATTATAACAGAAGATAAAATAAAAGTATGCAGGTGCAAAAAAAAAGACATAAATCTTTGGATAAAACTATGATAACCCAGCTAAGTATCTTCAAATAAATTATAAATACATAAAACAATAAAACCTGTCGTTCCAGAGAAGCAGATTCTTAAAGAAATTATGTGGTGACATTCCCTTAACACTGATGATAATTCCAAGTAGGAAATTCTTAGGGCAGAAAGCCTTACAACTCATATCACTTATATAGACTTCATAGATGTTTATTATAGAAAAAACAGTCAACAATCAATATGTATTCAGTGATTCTAACTCAGCCTCTCATTCTTCTATCCATATGTTCCTTTCCTGGCTTCCTTTAAACATTTGTCTTAAATCTTTAAATCTTCTTTTTCTGCTAAATGATTAGAGTGTTGTACTTTCTAAAAACAGAAGTCTAGCTTTCCAACCATAACAATAAGTCATCACTTAACATCATGGGTAAGTTCTTGGAAACTTTAAGCAAAATGGTGCAATGAAAATAGGTCCTGCAACATTGGTTGCAATTATATTTTTTCTTATTACTATTACAACAAAATGACATTGAAGCAAATGATGTTATTCAAGGACCTGTTGTATTATTCTCTTACTGTAGTTTATCACTTGACACAATTTATATACATTTTCATCTCCAAAAATAAGTCATGAACAATTTTTTATAACAGTGGTTAAGTTTTGATTTTTGTACTCCTTGTCTGCTTATAGGTAAAAAAGAAAAATAAAATGAATATGAGTTAAAGTCTCCAATTTGCACACAGCTGGCTGTAGGTGGAAAATCTCATCAGTAGCAGCGGGCCATAATGTTTTTTATTATCACATAGGAAACATAAAATTTTTAAATTTGTTCAAAAGTATTCCAACAACAAATGTATTCTCATGGTGCTGAATAACAGAAGCCATAAACTAATCTCTCTCTCCTGTATGTGAATGTTCAAAAAATGAGCCTGTCTCTCACTCTTTTGCTCACTCTTGCTCTTGCTCTCCAATATTACAGCTAATTTAGCAGACAAGATCAAAATGAACTGTCAGAGGTAATAACTATATTAACTATTTGGGTAATGTGATAAAGAACTGTAGAAGTGAAGATTATTCCAAATCTTAAGATAATATATGACCATTGTTATGTTTACTTCTCAAAATTTCATTGTTACCAGATCTGTTTATATAGGACTCTAGTCAGAATTGAATTATTGTGCTTATTTTCTCTATCTTATTGTTTTAAAATAAGTCAACTTTTGATGTTATTTAGACATAATCGCATTATATTACACTGAAGTGGTATCTATACTAGTCTGATATAGATGCTTAAACTTGAGAGACAGTATGGTGCATTGGAAAGAGCTTGAGTTCTGTGTGTATGTTTTATTGAGGTAACAATGGCTTACAACACTGTAAAAGATTTAGCAGCATAAGATCACACCTTTCAGATGTATGTCACCACACCACACCAC
Organism: Talpa occidentalis; assembly: GCF_014898055.3. Taxonomy (NCBI): domain Eukaryota; kingdom Metazoa; phylum Chordata; class Mammalia; order Eulipotyphla; family Talpidae; genus Talpa; species Talpa occidentalis. The sequence goes on from NW_023601543.1 coordinate 16,699,747, forward strand.
CACTAAGCCACCCATAATTCTCCACCAGAGTCCAGTGAACTCCCTCTATACCCTGCTTTGTCCCCCCACTACTCCCCCCTTCTGGTAGCCTCAATTCTACATTCAGATTTCTGGTATTTGTTATTGAATCGGTTTTATCTGACCCTTTGTTTTATTATTCTATATCCCAAGTATTAGTGATACTACTCATTATTTGTCTTTCTCCTGATTCATTTCACTTGGCATAATCCCATCCGGTTCCATCCATGTTGTCACAAATGGCAAGAGTTTCTTTTTCTTTGGCTGAGTAGTAGTCCATTGTGTATATATACTACATCTTCCTAGTCCACTCATCTGTCTTTGGGCACTAAAGTTGTTTCCATAACTTGGCTATTGTAAATAGTGCTGCAATGAACATCGGAGTGCATGTATCCCTTCAAATTAGTGTTTTTGTATTCTTTGGGTAGATACCTAGGAATGGAATTGCTGCCTCATGTGGTAGATCGCTTTTTTATTATGTTGAGAAACTTTGATACTGTTTTGTATAGGGACTGGGCCAGTCTACATTCCTACCAACAGTGTAAAACGGCTCCTTTTTTTCTCCACATCTTCACCAACAGTTGTTTGTTTCTTGTCTTATTAATATAGGACATTCTCATAGGTGTGAAGTATCATTTTTTCATGTGTTTATTGACCATTTGTAAGTCTTCTTTGGAGAAGCGCTGATTTTGGCTCATAGACAAAACACTCTATGACATAGGCTTCAATGATGGCTTTGTGGATTCATCTCCCAACACAGGATAAACCAATTTGGGACTACATCAAACTAAAAAAGCTTCTGGGGCCTCTTTGGTGGTGCAAGGGGTTGGGCACCACACTATGAAGCAGTCCACAACCTCTGCAGCACGAGTTCAATCCCTGACCGGCCAGGGAAAAACCCACATGGCGAAGCAGACTTCTCCTGTCTCGCCCGCTGCTCCTCTCAGCAGTGTATTTCAGTCAGTCTGCCTGTTCTGTTCCCCACTCTGTCTCTGGCGAGTCCTCTCACCCCCCACACCTCTGGGCCTGTAACCCAGCTCTTGTGTGTATAAATAAATCTTATTTAAAAAAAAAAAAAAAAGCTTCTGCACAGTGAAACTCTATACATCTGAAAAGGGGCTGATACCCAAGATCTACAAAACTCATACAATTCAACAAAAAGAGAACAAATAACCCAATCAAAAAAGAGCTTCAGATTTTAAGACAGATGTGCTGGGTTTCAAATCTGTTTCTACTATCACCAGCTGTGTTCTTTCAGGCAAACATGCCAGAAATGGAGTGTTAATTGTCTCCTAAAGTTGGATGCAATGGCTGTTGTTACTTCGTGCTTCCCTATTTGTATGGGGTGATAGTGAGTGGGGAAATATGATAATCTTTTATTGTGTGGAGGGTAGTGCATCATGTTTTTATTATATAAAAATTCAAATATGTGCAAATAAGCTGTTTATGAATGCTAAAAAAGATGGACTGTGCCAGTTATTAACTATCTGACCTTTTAACTTCAAACCATCCTTATTTCTCTTTGTGATGCTGGTGTTAGGACTCTGTAAACCACATTTCTATTTTATCAATTGATTATGTTTTCAGCTGCTAATAGAGGGCATAATTAGGAGACTGCAAGTCTTGAGGAGAGAAAAAAGATATGCTTCTTCCTGATTAATCTCGTTTGTTTTCATGTCCCCTTTGAGTCTCACAACCTCTCCCAGCAAAATTCTCTACCCTGGAAATAGGAGTTCTTTCCCATATTAGCAGTTGAATCAAGTCTATTTCTCCAAAACCTACAGAAGCAGCCCTTTCCCACCTGTTCCGTCTTCCCCAGAGGCACTAGTGCACCCTCCTTCAGGTCTGAGTATCAGCACCATGGGGCTCTTCCCCAAAGTTTCACATTTTAATCACAAACGTTTGGGGTTTTGTCTAGTCCTAAGTTTGGTAGTTCCTTCCCGTGGTTTCTAATTCCATGATAACTTAGTGTTCTTTTTACTTTTTCAGTTATCAAGCTAACAATTTAACCTATTTAACTATTCCTTCTATTATAAATTCTCCCTGCTTAAATAACTAGATATTGTCCCCTAGCTGGATCCCAGTTGTTACAGCAAGCTACTATATATTTTTGAAATTTAGTTTTCTCATCTAAACACTGTGTTATTATCCCACAGTAGGAAGTCTTTATTATCCGACAGTAATCACACCAGAAATGTCTACTTAAGTAAATGTATTTTACACTGCAAATTGTATATAAGAGATTTGATGAGATGATGGATTTCAAAATAATCAAAAAATAGATAAAGCATTTATTTTAAAAACTGCATTTATAATTAGAACTATGCACTACTCAACAAAGATTGATGTGATACTGATTTTAATTTCTTGTATGTGTAATATTTCTAAAAAATTGTATAATATTCCTTGAATTTAAAAAATTTGTATACTCATTGATAGACAGAAAATATTCAGATTTTTCATCAAATATTTCCAAGTGCTCTATCTTCATCGTTCTGGCCTCTGTTCTCCCATTAAGCTCTATCTCTGCAAGATTCCCATTAGTCATTGGTTTTATAAATAATTTCCATTATCATTTTTATTCAATTCAGGAAATTTTGCAACTTTTGCTAAATTTACAATTTTTCATTGTGATAAATTTGAGTATATCTATATTAAAATATTGGATTATTCTTGGAACATAATGGAAAGTGAGGGATGCTAGTATTTATCATGAGAAATAATTAGATGGGTATTAATTTTATGTAGCTTGTTTATCAGTGAATATATTTGTGTTTTGCTTATGCTTGCTTCTCAAGAAACCTTGTAACTACCAAGAGTAACATGATGAATGCCTGGCTGACAAGGATCATCTATATATGTTTGGTGTGATTATCGAGTCAAAAGACAACATGTATAAAAAGTGATTATCACAGTGTCTAAATTGCACATGCTTTTTTAATGTTTAATAAATTTTAAAGAGACACATATACTCACAATCCCAATGCTTATTGAATGATTAATATAAAGCAAACATTTTGTTAAGAGTTTACCTATTGTAGTGCCAGCAAGGCACAGAACAGTTTCTCTATGATCCGGGCAGACGGGCAAAGGAGAGTCCTGGAACCCTCAGTGGCTTTTTAGGCTTTATTGAGCTTTTTACATCATTTGTAGTGTGGCAACCAGGTACACATCAGGCAAGGGGGCCCGGGAGGCCAGGAGGCTGGGAGGCCTCCCAATCCCTGGCAAATCTTCACTCTTTCTAGGCTCTCTAGTGTTCTCTCATGGTCTCTGTTTCCCTGCTACCTTGCTCTTTGCTTCTTTGCTGCTACTGCATGGGTGGTAACACCACCCTTATATGCCCAGCCTCTTAGCCCAGGTGTGCCCACTCATGCATGCCCACACCCTACTCCAGGTGTCCGCCATCAGTCACACATGTAAGCCCACAAAGTGTG
>NW_023601543.1:16703298-16736125 GCF_014898055.3 Talpa occidentalis
TTCTTTTGCATGTGGTGACCCAGTTTTCCCAGCACCATTTATTGAACAAACTTTCTTTGCCGCATTGCATATTCTTTGCTCCTTGTCAAAGATTAGTTGACCATAAACTGTGGGGTTTATTTCTGGATTTTCTATTCAGTTCCATTGGCCTGTGTGTCTGTTCTTGGTCCAATAACATGCAGTTTTGATTATTATGGCTTTGCATTATAGTTTGAAGACTTGGAGTGTGATACCTCCATTCCTTTATTTTTTTTTTTTCAGGAGAGCTTTGGCTATTTGGGGTTTTTGGTGGCTCCATATGAATTTCATCAATATTTGTTCTATTTCTTTGAAGAATGTCATTGAAATTTTTATTGATATAGCATTGAATTTGCAAATTGCTTTTGGTAGGATGGCCATTTTGATAATGTTAATTCTTTGAATCCATGAGCAGGGAATGTCTTTCCATTTCTTTGTGTCTTCTATTTCTTTTAACGGTGTTGTATAGTTTTCTTTGTATAGGTCTTTTACCTCTTTTGTTAGATTTATTCCCAAGCATTTGATTTTTTTATTTCAATTATAAAAGGGATGATTTTCTTGATTTCTTTTTCAAATTTATTGTTTGTGTATAGGAAGGCTACTGATTTTTGCGTGTTGATTTTGTATCCTGCTACTTTACTAAACTAATTGATTATTTTGATTAGTTTTTCTGTGGAGTTTTTGGGGTTCCTATGTATATTATCATATCATCTGCAATAGTGATAGTTTAACTTCTTCCTCCCTATTTGTATTTGATGTAAGTTCTTCAGATAAGAACTATGTAAAGACAGTAGATGTCCCCTTTTGTTTTTCCTCCTTAAAAATCCAAAGCTAAGGTTTATACTCAGTTTTGGCAACTGCTGTTTAGCCCATGCCTGATAACCACCATGTCCTTTACTCCTTCACATAGCTCTTATTCTCTGTCATATGTTTTTAATCTTTATACCTTACTATGCCTAACTTGTTCTGATTCTTTACTGAGAACAGGTTTAGATAAGAAAACAGAATAGAACATGGGTATATCAACCTAAATCAAGGAATATAAGGTACACTTTTCCTTGAATATATGATATGATTTCTTCTTCACCTTTAAAATAAAATAAGACCTATATTGAAAACCTGGTTTTAGAGAGAACTAGTGTCAGGGTATTTAGCTATAAAGCTGCATAAGGTTCTGGAAACTTGAAACTCCTATAAGGGCACTTAAGATTACATTTTCAATTCATGGATAGAGGTAAAGAGAAGTAGCAAGTAATAAAATGGTGTTAGAAACATATTGCCCAGTGTTTTATCTAAAAGAAACTAAAATGAGCCATAATGTTTTGACTTTCTTTTAAACGGAAACAACTCTGCTTGAACTTTTGACATGAAAACACTTACTGCAAATCTAGGAGTTTGCTTATCGTCTGCTACCACCTAACAAGAGGAGGTGAATCAAATAGAAATATGAATCTCTGGTTCTCAGGAGATAACCATGCCAGATGTGTTAACTTGAGTTTGTAATTCCTTTTAGTAAAAATACATTAGAACATAAATATTATTTCTTATATATTTTTCTTTATTTTCTTAACACTGATTTGGTTTATTAACTGCTTCAGCTTGATTTTTACTTTTTATTGAAGTACCATTGGCTTATATCCTTGTGAGTATTTTTGGAAGTATAGGGTCTCCTCCTTCAATATATTCTTTTTAACTTTTTATTTATTTATTTTTTACTTAAATTTTATTTTTATATTCCTCATACTATTACAACCCCCTTATTTTGATCCCAATCCCTCTTTCCCCACCCCCACCCCCCAACCAGAGTGTCTCTGGTTCATAGTTTGTTGATTTTGATATTTTCTTTCTTATAGTATTCTTTTCTGGTCCCTTATTTAAGTTTTCTAGATTCCTGCTATGAGTGAGACCATCCAGTATTTTTCTTTCTCTTTCTGGCTTATTTCGCTGAGCATGATCCCTTCCAGCGCCATCCATGGCTGCAAATTGCATGTGTTTATCTTTTTTTAATGCTGAGTAATATCCATGGTGTATATGTACCACATCTTCTTGATCCAGTCATCTATTTTTGGGCATTTGGGTTGTTTCCAAAGCTTAGCTATTGTAAATAGTGCGGCTATAAACATCAGGGTGCAGGTGCTCTTTGGAATTGATGTTTCTGTGTCCTTTGGGTAAATACCTAGGAGTGGAATTGCTGGATCATATGGAAGCTCTATGTTTAGTAGGTCAAGAAATCTCCATACAGCTCTCCATAGTGGTTGGACCAGTTTGCACTCCCACCAACAGCGCAGGAGAGTTCCTTTTTCTCCACAACCTCGCCAACATTTGTTGTTGCTAGTTTTTTTAATATGTCCCATTCTCACTGGTGTAAGATGGTACCTCATTGTAGTTTTGATTTGCATTTCCCTGATGACAAGTGATGTTGAACATTTTTTCATATGCCTGTTGGCCATTTGCATTTCCTCTTCAGAGAAGTTTCTTTTTAGCTCTTCTGCCCATTTTTTGACTGGATTATTTTCTTTGTTTTTGTTTAACTTTTTTTTTTAATTTATTTATACAAGCATTGGGTACAGTCAGAAGAGCTGGAGGGTGAGAGAATTCACCAGAGCCAGAGCGGGGAGCAGAACAGGCAGAATGACAAAGAACACTGCTGAGGGGAGCAGCGGGCATGGCAGGAGAGGTCTGCACACCATGTGGGACCCTCGCTTGCGGCCGGGGATCGAACTGGCACTGCAGAGTCTGTGGGCAGCTTCACAGCCCAGTGCTCAACCGCTGCGCCACCAGGGTAGGCCCCCCCTTTCAGTATATTTTAGAAATGCAAATTGCCAACAGGCATATGAAAAAATGTTCCACATCACTCATAATCAGGGAAATGCAAATCAAAACTACAATGAGATACCATCTTACACCAGTGAGAATGGCACATATTAAAAAACTAGCAACAACAAATGTTTGGCGAGGATGTGGAGAAAAAGGAACTCTCCTGCACTGCTGGTGGGGGTGAAAATTGGTCCAACCACTATGGAGAGCTGTATGGAGATTTCTTGAACTACTAAGCATAGAGCTTCCATATGATCCAGCAATTCCCTTCCAGGTATTTACCCAAATGACACAGAAACAGTAATTCCAAAGGGCACCTGCACCCCTATGTTTATAGCCACACTATTTACAATAGCTAAGCTATGGAAACAACCCAAATGCCCAAAAATAGATGACTGGATCAAGAAGATGTGGTACATATACACCATGGAATATATTAATCAGCATTCAAAAAAGATAAACACATGCAATTTGCAGCAACATGGATGGAGCTAGAAGGGATCATGCTCAGCGAAATAAGTCAGAAAGAGAAAGAAAAATATCGGATGGTCTTACTCATAGCAGGAATTTAGAAAACCTAGATAAGAGACCAGGAAAAAGACTAATCAATACAAAGTAAAAATCAAAATCACCAAGCAACTATAAACCAGAGACGCACTACGAGGGCGGGGGGCGGAGGGAGGGGCAGGGAAAGGAAGGACTAGAGTCAAAATAAGGCAGGGGGATGCAATTGCATGGGGAATATAACCAAAATGAAAATGCATACATTGTGCAAAGATGAAAAAAGATGTAAGAATTATATAAAATAAAAAATTTAAATAAAAAAGGATTTTGATACAGTAAAATATTACATGGCACTAAGGCCACTCTGTAATAACTTTTTTCTTCCATTTGATAATAGAAAATGTTTACGTCAGGTTTACTAAGTGACAGACTTTAAGAGTATTTTCCTAATAATATGAAACATTGACAGTGTATCAGATTTATTATTTATTACTGTCTAAAGTGTACATTGTTCCTAATTTTAAATGGTTAGTTAGCAGGACTTAGCAACCAAGACTGCTTCTACATGATTTAAGTACTATATGACAAATAAATTTGGTCAAATATTTTATCTGTACTTCAAGAACATAAAATTATAAAAGTATCAATACAATACCAAAGTATCAATACAATACATGCCACAAAAACTCCTTGTGATACTCAGTAGATATATTCAGTGTAATCCCTATCAAAGTTTCCATGGCATTTTTCAAAGAAATAACGCAAAACATTACTGAAACTTACATAGAAAAACAAATGACCCTGAAAAGCCAAAGCAATCCTAACAAAGAAGAATGGATATATCACACACCCAGACTTCAAGCTATACTACACATAATTCTTGATTCTCTTCTTTCTGGAGAGACTTAAAAATATCTTGGTTATGAAATTCATTACCGTAATTATTACAAATGTTGATTCACCCCTCTCTCCTTCACATCCATTCAACCGCTGAGTATTATACTAATTTTCTTTTGTGATATTCTTCCCATTCCCCCTGTCACATCCTTTGTTCAGACCCTCATCACTATCTACCTGGAAGGTTGTCATGATTTCTTAATGAGTGTCCTTGTCATCAGTTGTTTTTCCCCTTTTGATGATTAGTAAATGTTCATAAAACACTATTTTGTACACAATACTCTATTTAATGCCTCAATGATAGTTAATTACCTGTAATTCCTCTGTTTTACATTTAAGGCATCCTGCAATCTGATCAAAATCTTCCTTATTTTACTCTGCTTTTCAGGAATGCTTTTCCAGGCTCTTTATGCTTATTTAACTTCTACCCTATCCTCAACCCCCCACTGAAACCACAAATACTTTCTGAAGATTTAACTGTTCCCACCACCCCATAGTGCTTTCTGTCATTACCACTTAGCAATTATAGTTGGTATTGTCAAATGTAGTTGTAAAATTACGCTTCCTACTTGATACATTTGTGGAACTTTGTGTGATACTTAATTTATCATTTCAATACAAGTACTTACTATACAAGCACAAGTAGATTAGAGGCTGTATCTGTCAATTACAACTGTCCTACTGTTGATTATTTTGATCTTTATAAAATTCTAATATAGTGGGTACCCTTTGATTCAAGGAAATAAACTGAAGTTTAGAAATGTTTTTCATGGCACTGTATCAAATGCATTTTGTGGCACTGTGTCAAATGTATCTCCTTTCTCTTTTGTTCTCTCTAGTGCCAAGTGTGAAAACTAAAATATTATTTTATTTAAGATTACTTCTTACCAAGCAGTGTCATAACATTCTTTATGTCTTATACTACATCATCCTTGTAGGGAAAATTAGCGTAAGTGTGGATACTTGTCGATATTATCAATACAGTCTAACCAAAATAATACTTCTTCTGATGCATAGTGGTCTTTATAGCAACCAGCTCTGCAACAGTTTATAAAATAGTAGTGATTGTGTTTTATTATAATTTTCCAGTCCAGATTGATTATTTAATATCCAAAGTCTAAGATGAAAGTGAGTCATTTAAAAGCAAGCTGACTGTTCAATGTGCGTTCACCATTTTCTTTAAATATAGCCTGTTGTAAATTTTTCCATGAACTGTCAAATATACAATATTGCAGTGAAAAAAATCATTTTCTCTGTGCTGTTAAGATATTGTTTCCTCAAACTAGAACACTAGAAGCCTGACTTTTTTTTCTTCTTTTACTTCATAAAACAGTGAGAACAAAAACATGATAAAGCCCATAGCAACAAAATATTTCTTTTACCATCTGTTTGATTTATGTCGAATTTAAACTGCTTGTATTTTAGAAAGAAATCTGTTTTCTATCTTCAAAAGCATGCAATCCAACATCTCTCAGCTGCTAATTTTTAGCACTTAGAGGTTCCCTTGGGCTGCTGTCAACTACAACTTATTGCATAGGTACTTTTCACTAAACTCATTATAAAGTGATTAGCTTCCAGCAAGATAGTGCCTGCTTGCATTATATGTGGCTTTGCAACTGAATTTTATACTGTCAAATCTCATCAGATAGTGAGCATAGAATGACTCCTGGGATTCAAAATATGGAATGTTGAGGGGGATATTGTTACTCCTCTTTTAATATGTACATCTCAAAAAAATGTAAATACATACACAAGTGCACATACATGCACATGTGTGCACACATAGCAATTACACAAAATATATGTCATTTCTTTGAAATAGATGCCATTCTTCACTGGTGTCAAACACATTTTTAAAATCCAAGAACTGTTTTTCAGTTTATGCCTTAAATCTAAAAACTAACTGAGTAGTAGTTCTACCTTGGTTGTATGAGTAGCTATCATTAATATGTAAGAGTGTTGCTTTACTGTTAGCACATTTGAACTGACAATGCTAACTAAGCATTAATCAATACTTTGGAGTCTAATAAGCCTCCTCCCTATCTCTGATGAAACTAAGATTAGACTGGTAAGTAGAGGAACAAACTATTAGAAGTAGAAGTGTTATTTGGTTATTTATTTGCAAGCCTCCCTGATGAGCTACACATTACCCATTTCCATATTCACTATTGTCTGAAACTAGCACTATATTGTGATACTGGATAGTCTATACTAGAAATTACTGCAGCTACTTTGTCCTCCTTCACTATTCTCTACTTAATATAAGGCTCTCTCGTTGTCCAACTCATATTCCTGAACTGCTACAGTATGTTTAAGTTCATGATACACCTGTAGAAGTTTTCAAATAGTATAAAAGAGCAATTTGTACAGTTTTTGGAAAAAAACACAAAATACACAAAATGACACATTCCAATTTTTTTTTCAAGTTATGACATTTCAAGTATAAAAGGCTAACTCAAAACAAAAATGGCCGAGTTTGAGTACAAAAGTAAAAATAAAGTTATTTCACTGCCTGCTACTATTTCTGTTATTTAAACTGAGCTAGTATTTATTTAGACGGCATTGACAATTTTGGAATATGCAAGTTATTTACATGCAGGTTTAATTTTGCATAATATTCCTGAGCAACTCTTCACCCTTGTTCAATGATTGTGGCTCACTAGAAAGGTCTTAGACATTGCCTTTCCACAGTCTACTATGGGGAGAGAGCAAGATGTAGTGGACTAAACACAGTTTTTGGTAACAGATTTTTGTGTGTCTTTGTTCATTTATCTTTAATAGGAGGGTAGTAGAACTAAGAATCTTGTTATGAGTCTTATATATACATGCACATCTCAGATATTGAGGGATTGATTCCAAACCACTACAATGAAGTAAATATAGCAATAAAGCATGTCACATGAATCTTTCTATTTCTCTGTGCATCTAAAAGCTATGTTTATACTATACTGTATCTATTAAGTGTGCAGTAGCATTGTGTGTAAATAAACAATGCACATACCTTAGTTCAATATGACTCAGAGACAAGAAGAGGAGAGCACTTGCTGTTGGAAAAATGGCACATATAGACTTATAGATGCAGAGTTGTCATTAACCATCAATTTATTAAAAAAATGCGTTATCTGTTTTCTGCCCTTAGCATTCAACTTGATTATAAACTTATAGTCATTAGGATAATTTTTAATTGAGAATTGTTTTTTTCTATTTAACTGTAATCTCCAATAAGGTTCCAAAGCATGAAAATGTAATTTTTCACTAGTGTTCTCATAGTTCCTTTCTTACATTAAACCCTTAGTCATAATTTATTGAATGAATAAATGCATGAAGGGACTCTGTGAATTATTCTAAATCACCTCTGGTCTGACATTAAAGAATTGCCCAATTAAAAAAATGCATTATCTGCAAAGCACAATAAAACAAAGCACAATAAAAAGAGGTATACCTATATGCTTATTTAAACATACATATGTGGGGCCTCCCTGTTGGCACAGGGGTTAAAGTCTCAGCACTATCAAGCTATCGCCAGCCACAGTGGCATGTGTTTGATCCCCACCTAGGGAGGTGACCCACGTGGCGTAGCAGACCTCTCCTGTCTTACTCACTGCTCCCCTCAGCAGTGCATTTCATAGATTTACCTATTCTGCTCCCCACTCTGTCTCTGGTGAATCCTCTCCCCACACCTCTGGCCTACACCCCAGTTCTTGTATGCATAAATAAATAAAATTAAATCTTAAAAAAATACATATGTGTGCCTATGCATGTGTATATGTTTTTTTCCTGGCACGTACCAGGAATACATGTATATATATTATATTAATATATATTAATATATATCAATGAGTATTATCTTGATATATTGGTCCCTTAATTATTATATAGTGTCCATTTCCGCCTCTTGTTAACTTTTTTAGGTTGAAATCTATTTTATCTAATGTAAGTATGACTGTCCCTACATTCTATTGGTTTCTATATTTTGTATGATTGTTTTACAACCCTTTACTCTGAGCCTGTATTTATATTTGGAGATTAGATGTGTTTCCTGAATGCAGCAGAAAGTTGAATTCTGTTTTTTTTTTTTAATCCAGCCAGATAATCTGTGACTTTAATTGGTGACTTCAGTCCATTTACATTTAGAGTAAGTATTAATATATGAAAGTCTGCTATTGTCATTTTGTCCTTGATTTTGTGGCTCCTTGTTCAGTACTTTGTGGATGTTCTCTTTGATTTAGATACTAGCGCTCTTTTCAACATTTCTTTGAGGAGGGGGCAGTGTTTGCTAATTCCTTCAGCTTCTCTTTGTAAGAAAGCCTTTATTTCCCCCTTATATTTGACAGAGAGCCTTGCAGGATAATGTAATCTTGGATGCCAGTTTTTAACTTTAAGTATTTTGATTATGTCATTCCGTTCTCTTCTTACTGTAGTGTTTCTTTATAAAAGAATGATATGTGTCTGATTATGGCTCCTTTATAGATTATCTGCATTTTTCCCCCTAGTCAGATTCAATATTATTCCTCTATCTTGATTTCTTGGAAGGTTCACTACTATATGTGTTGGTGTTGGTCTCATTTGGTAAGGTAACCTGGTGTTCTTTTATCTTTGTGGATTGGCACATTTAGTTCCTTTTCTAGATTTGGCAAGCTTTCTTCTATTATTCCTTTAACTAATTTCTTTGTTCCCTTCTATTTTCTGCCCCTTCCGGGATACCCATTATTCTTATATTGCCTTTTCTCATGGAGTAGGATAATTCTTGGACGTCTTACCTCCTTCTACTTTCTTTTTATCTATCTTTCTTCTTGCACCAGAATTCTTTGTGCATTGTTTTATTCAAGGTCACTGATTCAGTCTTATGTTTAATCTATTCTGCTTCCATGGCTTTGTCCAAATTTTTTTATTTCTCCAATTGTTTCTTACATCCTGAAACTCCTTTATTTTCTTGTTTAAAGCCTCACTTTTGATATTGTTACTTAATTTTATTTCTCAGAACATTAATTTGTTTTTCTGAGTTTTCTTCCTTTTCTTTGAATTTCTCTATCACAGTAATTTTAATTCTGTGTCTGGCTCAAAGAAAAGATCTTCCATGCCCTTGTGGTTGGGGTCCAGATATTTGTTTTCTCTGTAGGGTAGAATTTCTCTGAAGGTTCACCTTCCCATTTGTGGTCTTTCTCTTAAAAATTTAGGGTGCAGAGCTTCCACTTTTCAAGTAGATGGCACTGTATGACTGGAATAGCTAATCTGTAGCTGGGTCTTTAGTGAGTGGAGGGTGTCCTGGAGAGGTCTGTTGCTAGTGGGTATGATGTCTGTTGGTGCTGGTTTGGTTCATGCCTGTGTCTGTGTTGCTGGCTGTTTTCGTAGGACTCAGACCTGTGTCTCTGATGTCTGCAGACTGGGCCCCTTGGATATGCTCTGATGTGACCTCACTATATGGGCTTGGTCCTTTATCCCTTGGCTCCTGGGGGAACTAGGTGGAGTGAGCTGCATCTTTCTGGGCTTTTTTTTTCTTTCTCTCAGGTATCCCTCTACCTCCCTTGCTCTCCATATCATTTACTCCTGTCACTCCCATCCTAGATCCTCAATACTCAGCTTTACCTTCCCTGGGTGCAGATATGAACCAAGGTTTCCACCACCTCCTTCAACTTACCCTTTTTTCTCTTAAGATAAAATTTCTCCACACCCCTTCTGTTATGCTCAGTCATTGTTCGTCCCTGGTGATCATGAGTTACTTGGTTTTGACCATCATTGCAGGGTCCTTTGGATTTAGTGCCTATCTAGACTTCTTGGTTTATCCTCCCCAAAGCTAAGCAGGGACTTTACTTTTATGCCATCTTCCCTCTGACACAATATTTGGTTGCAAGTAGAATAGAAATAGTAGCAGAAACACTAACGACTAAAAAATTGAGTGTTTACTAAATGCAAGGCACCATTTATAAATAAAATTGAAGCTGTTTTCATAGAAGCATTAGTGGGGAGGCTAGAGTCTGTGCCATCCTCCCTACTCTTGGGAACCATTTTGATATCTTTACATTTCTAATAACTGAGACAAGATTACAAATCCTATTTTCTCAAGTCATGTAGTTTTGAATGTATATTTTCTTTGAATTATTAGAACTACTATTAAGACCAAGAGAATCAGAAGGGTTAAATACTCCTATTGTGAGAGATAAGCCAAAGAGAACTCAGACATCCAAGATTAGCTTCGGCCTCATGTAACATATAGCTCAACTCAAGTAACATATTGCTCAAGCAAGCCTAGTTTTGTAACTACTGTTTCCATATAACAAAAGGTACACAATTGAAGAAAGGACAAGAAAGTTGAAAGCAAAATTATAAGCAAGATAAAGTAGACTCTCCTCATACTGACAATTGATGGGCTCTAGAAGCTATATTTATGATGTAGAAAGGAGAAGTAATGATGAAAATTATTTCAGCTATCATTCTAACTTTGCTATTAATCAAGAATATGACTGACATTTTAAAATATTTAAAGAACTATTTTCTTTGCACTTAAATTTATTTTTGTTGTTCAGAAATCTCAATGTAGTAACATGTTAGTACAGAGAGACGTCATGTTAAAAAAATAAACAAAAACCCTGAATCAAGGAAAAAAGGAAAAAAAAAAAACTTTACTTCATACTTGAACTTTTTCCTGGACTACAGTGATTTCATTAGCTGAGCAGTTGCACTTTAAAGTAGATGAAAATGCAAAAAGTCTATAGCCTGGTTACTTGCTGACTGAGAAATCCCACTGCTATTTGGAGACAATTGAATTGACATACATATGTAATTTTATTTAAATAATGATAAGGCTGGTAATTCCCAGGGAGCCCATTTTGTCTGGGTAAGAAAGTTGCTGTTCTGGGATTAATGAAAGCAAGTGTCAGGAGTCTAGAGAAAGAGAAAATGTACTTTGAATGTTTTTGCAGGACAGAGAAAAGGGGAAAATTCTGCACCAAAGGATAAAGCAGTGTTGAATTTTTATTTTTTTATTGGACAGGATTTCCACAGAAGACTTGAGAAAATAATGATAAAGTATGTGTGATATTAGGTACTCTTTTTTAAGATTTACTTATTTATACAAGAACTGGGGTATAGGCCAGAGGCACAGTAGGGCTAGAGGATTCACCAGAGACAGAGTGGGGAACAGAACAGGCAGACTGACTGAAATACACTGCTGAGGGGAGCAGTGGACGCAACAGGAGAGGTCTGCCGCCATGTGGGCATCTCCCAGGCCAGCTGACAATTGAACCCTGCAGAGGCTGCAGACTGCTTCACAGTGCTGCACTCAACCTATTAGGTACTCTTTTGGATCAAATGGACTCTGTAGTCAAGGTGGAGGATCCCTAGTTCATCTCTCATCAGATTTTTCTGGTAAGATCAATATTTGGCTGTGTTTTTAAAGCAAGAGAAAGACTAAAAGGCCAAAATAATTGTGGACAGTCTGTCCCCTGAAAATTAAAGAATAACAAACAATCCTAACGCAGTTGTTATCTATATTTTTTTAAGAATAATGCTGGGTTACAAAATATACAGAGCTGACTCTAGTCTGGGCCCCAGATACATACACTTTTGTGAAACAATCTCTTAATTTTTTTTTTTTGAGGTTACAGTTTTGGATTAGGTGTTTGTTTTTAAGCTAGTAACAATTATTTTTCTGATTCTAAAATAAAAACTCAATGTAGATGATTTAGATAATGAAAAATATTTTAAAAGGTAGTTAATCAATCATTACCACATGCAGTATGGAAATTCCTCTAAGATTTTTTTTTTTTTTTTGGCTATACTCCGAGTTCTTCCTCACTCCAATAGTGCGCAACTGATTCCTCATATTTTAAGATTAATTAAATTATTAAACATTAAATGTCTCTAATCCATGTTTTGTTCACTAATGATAAGTGTCTATGTAAAGCCTGGTAAATAACTAACCAATAGTCCTAGTGACCCTAAGGGCTCTCAGACCTGAAGTTACGGTATCACTAGCACTGTTTATTAGTTATCTTTTCTTTTCCTGATATAATATAGTACCACCTTTATAAATTGTTAAATTTTTACTTACATTGGAGGCTATATGGGAACTATTTTCTCTATGTCTCTTTATTCTCGTATTAGTAATAAATTGTCCTAGTTTCTTTCAGTGTTGCACTGTATTTCTTCAGCTATGCTGTTCTTCTGCATGGACATTAATATCTCACTCTCACACCCCTACTCCCAGAACTATCATTGCTATATTCACAGCAATCACCCATAAACTGACTTGGAACGTATACTACGATACTAGTACCTACGATATTTGAGGAGTTTTGTCTTTTTCCATCTACATAATTGGCACATCTTCTGCCCTGCCCAAATCTTTCATTATGCTATTGCTTTGGCTTAATCAACGCTTTCTCTGTTCCTTTATCATCCCTTTTCAACAAAGCCTGGTTGAAACAAAATATCAGTATTTATTTGTGGTTTTATTAGCACTTAATGTCTATAGGCACAAATTTGAGAAGCTCTTGAATTATATGAATTCTTTGGATGAGGTAGAGCTTATATCCACATAGAAAAGTTGCGATAGTTTGTACTGTGGTCTGCTATGCAAATTAGCATTAGAAATCCACCAAGTTCCTATCAGTAGCCCATTTTGCAAATTAGGTTAGAACTCAGCTGAGTTTTCATTCCTTCAATAACAGACAAATCATGTGAAAAGTTAGTTGAACAATGATTGATCAAATTGCAATCCTTGCTGGCCTGTGGCCAGCCAGCTTTGCTTGAATTCCCTCTCATAGTTGAGGTGTCGTCGCATGCCTGGAGAAGCCAGCAGACATGCTTGTATATCTGCCTAGGTCTTGACTCTCAGTAGCCTCCACACTCTGTTTTAGTTACATCCTGACTCAAATAACTCTAAAATATTTCTTATTTCTTGTCATCTTTTATAACACATCTTAAAACCTCAATTGAAGGTCTCACGTAAAGGTCCAGATCTCCATTTAAATGTCACGTCTACAAAGAGAAATCTTTCCCACCCAGTCTGCAGTAACTCCTACCCCCAACATCTGGATTCTCTGGAATATGTCACCCTAGTTGTTTCTTTAGTAGTACATACACTTTTTAAATATTTTATTTCTGTATTTGTTTACTTTATCTATCTCCCCAACCAGAATATAAAAATCATGAAGAGCATTTTATCTGTTTTTCTCCATTGCTATTTCCCCAAAATCTAGCTCAATGACTCGCACACATTGATGTTCAATAATTATTTGCTGAATAAACAACAAGTGAGTGAATAAAGTCAATGCAGAGCAAAACCTCTCTACCGTTGGCTTGATGTTTGATGGATGGTCTATCAGTCCTCACATTGCTACCCTGATTGTCTCTGTGTAGAATCAACTGTGTGACTAGTGAAGTGGTGTCCAGTTTTCCAGTGGCTCCCCACTCCCAAGCCAATCTCCATTATTGACACAATCATTACTGACACAATTGTGGTCTGGTCCTTTGTGATTTCCTTCAGTTTTTCCACACTGTAAATTATTTCACTGAAATCTTACAGAGTGTGTGCCCTTGGATATATGGGATCCATCCCTGCTGTTTTTGTTTTTCTTTCATTTCAGTTAGATTCTGGAAAATTGGATTATGACATTGGTTCTTGGGCCATCTTTTTGGAAAGATCACCCATTAAATATAACATTAAATTCCTCTATATCCCTATTTATTTAGCTAGTTTTTCTGTTTATGTAATCTATAAAGTGCTTACAGAGTTTTTTAAGCTGTCCTGCTATAAATGTGTTTTTCTTGGTTCTTCTGATAGCTTTAATTATTTAAAAATATATTACAAGGCTATTTCATTTGGTACATCACAGCTCTTAAGTCTTAAACATTAAAATTTATTTAAAATTTTACTCTATTTTCTTGACTTAATATGACCCATTGCATTTGAAACTAAAATTTTCACCAAAATATTTCTAGATGTTATGTATCTCCACCCCTCTCTCTTACATACACACATTTTGACTACTTGTCATCTCTTTCAAGCTGAAAAATCAGTTATTTGTTTAATTCAGGAAATTTTCTCTCCACTTTTTTTTCCTTCTATTACATCATGTCTGTTCTCTTCCACCAGAATTTCTATTTTTGTGTGTATTGGATTCCTTGGATTTGTCTGCAATGTTTTTCATATTTTCTCTTTCTATTTTTCACCAATTTGCCATTCCTCAGAATTTTGGATGATTTTTTTCAAATTGTATGATACATTTAAAATGCCATCATCACCGAAGAATATATTACTTCCTTTTAAGTTTTCAATTTAGCAATCCTACTCTTAAAAACCTGTGTGTGTGTGTGTGTGTGTGTTTAAACAGGATTGCTTGTTCTAGTGTTTTATTTATTTGAACCAATTATATTCTTAAATCCTGTTTTTTTAAAAAAAAGAATTATAAAACCCCTAGTGTCCTTCTGTTGCTTGGAGTACCTATATTTTCCAGTGACATATCACTTCTAAATCTTGATAATTTCCATTATTTGGATGGCAGTATATTTCTACATACTGGATGCTATTTCCTTTTCTTTAAAAAAATTATATCGGAAAATGTATAGTTAGGTAGAAATGGGGGTGTATAAAATGTTGGTCTAGATCTTTGTATGAATCTTTCAGAACTAGATGCAATGAGGGGGAAATTTTATAACCAAGATAAATTTATAGTTAATGACTTAAAAGTCTGAAAGGATGTAGTGCTTAAAACAAACTAAGTAAAAGATATGACAATTGTGCTATTTCTTCATTTGCAAGAACAAATTCAGTGCAAACAAGTTGAGAAGCAAGCTTCACTGTAGTCATGGAAGTCTTCAGGTACCTTCTTAATGATACTGCCTTTAGTGTTAACTTTTGGCTTCTAGTAAGCCCTTAGGCTCAATGAAGTAAATCATACTTTGTTCTTATGAGGAGCAGCATGAAGCTCCTGAATCCCTAAATCAAAGCACAGAAAGCAAAATTAGGGTTACCAAAATGAAGACTGGGAAAATGGAGATTGGTAGAGAACGAGGAAGACACCATGCTGACTTTCAACCCTAACCTTTCATTTTTTTCTTTTAACATGCTTCTTTATGATGTAAGTAGTATTTTCAGTTCATTAATATTAGTATGCATTCTTAAAAGTTTACCAGTTAATATTTGTGAATGTGCTCAAAGGTGAATTGTTAAATGACAAGAAATTAATGTAGGTCAGAACTAGTTATTTCCCTTCTGAATAGTATTTTCCATTGCTTTCTATGTGGCGACCCTTCATAAATAGTTGATCAAGTCCTCACATTCTCAATCTCTCTGACTTCAACTTCTGCACCATCATTCTGACCGATTCTTTTGCCCTCCTCTGCATTTAAGGATCCTTCTGGATATTCCACAATTTCCCAATTTTGAAACAAGCAAAGTTCCTTCTCAGCAGTATCTGGGATTGAGTAACATGGTCATGGGAATCTTGGAAAAAAAGGGTATTTCAAGAAGTCTGCTTACAGCAAAGGTATGCAGGTTAGACTCTCATAAGGAGAGACCTATGCTTCATTACATTGCTAGTTCTCATATTTACCTACTACTTATTTGCTTTTTCACATTTTGCTTTTATAAATTTTACAGACTGGTAAGGCTGACTTCCTTTTTTTTTGGGGGGGAGTATGATGCTTACTCCATGTTTTTTTTATTTAATATATTTTATTTTATATAATTCTTACATCATTTTTCATTTTTGCACAATGTATGCATTTTCATTTTGGTTATATTCCCCATACGATTCCACCCCCCTTATTTTACCCTAATCCCTCTTCTCCTCCCCTGCCTCTTGTGTCTCTGGTTTATAGTTGCTTATTGATTTTGATTTTTTTCTTTATTATAATTAGCCTTTTTCCTGGTCCCTTATTTAGGTTTTCTAAATTTCTGCTGTGAGTGAGACCAGAAGTGGGGTACAGGCCAGAGTCATGGAGGGGTGAGAAGATTCACCAGAGAGAGCGTGGAGCAAAACAGGCAGATGTACCAAACACACTGCTGAGGGGAGCAGTGGGTGAGGCAAGAGAGGTCTGCTGTGCCATGTGGGTTGCTTCTGGCTGGCCGGGGAGCGAACTCGCACCACAAAGGCCACAGACAGCTTCACAGCGCTGCGCTCAACCCCCGTGCCACCAGGGAGGCCCCATGCAAAAGAATTGGCCTGACCATGCAAAAAGAATTTTTCCCCAAAAAAAGTTTGAATCACTGACCAAAATAAAGTCCTGGAAGTTATTAGCCTTTGAATTTTACGTAATTTCTTGAGATATGAAATGCACAAAAGCCCTATTAAAATACCACTGCAAATTAATCATGAACAGACCCTTTAGAATTCTTATAGATACTCATTTTGTAGAGAAATGGAAAAACAGAAATGTCAGCACTGGTAGCTGAAAGGGTACAGATCTCCTGGTAATGAGAGAGGCAGCTGTTTAAATACAAATTTTTTTTTAAAGTAAAATGTCCCATTGTGCCCTTGAATCCCTAATTAATTATAGTGAAGAGTCAGAGTTTACTGTTTTTCATCATGCAGGAAAAAATTACCTTAAAAAATAAGATATGATCTAAGGAAACTTTGCACTAGAGACTCAAACTGATTTAGTTATAGGGCAAGCCACATTGTAGATTTGTAGTTCCCAAAATGGACTCATAGTCAGGAAAATATTTTTTTTAATTATAAATTTCTAGAAATATAAATAAGTAATTGAAATATTCCCTTTTTTTGTGGGAACACCTGATGTGAGTATCCAAATATAACCTCAATTAGAAATAAATAAATAGGGCCTCCCTAGTGGCAAAAGGGGTTAAGACGCAACCTATGAAGCTATCTGCAGCCTCTGCAGCATGAATTCAATCCCTGGCTGGCCAGGGAGCTACCCACATGGTACAGCAGACCTCTCCTGGCTCGCCCACTGCTCCCCTCAGCAATGTATTTCAGTCAGTCTGCCTGTTCTGTTCCCAACTCTGTCTCTGGTGGATCCTCTCACCACCCCCAACACCTCTGGCCTGTACCCCAGTTCTTGTATGTATAATAAAATAAATCTTTAAAATACATAAACAAGTAAATAAATAGGTTTTTAAAAAGAAATAAAATGTGACCCACAACATCCCCCCTTTCAAAAGTTTGGAATTAAAAGTAACACCTGAGGGGGTGAGCTCCTTTACTTCCAATATACAAACATCCATGTAAGCCAGTGTTACCTTCTTTAGACAATATAGTATAATAATTAGAGCATCAGTTTTAGAGACAGATAAAAATTGGCCCAAACCTTGACTTTCTCACTTAGATAATACATGATTATGAACAATTTGCTTAATCTTTCTGTTACATTTTCTTCACCTATAGAATATTAAGTTACCTGCTTTGAAGACTGTTGTGAATATTAAACAATATTGTGATTTTTACTCAGTATCAGACACATAGTAAGTGCTGAAAAGGTAGCTGATTGTTATTTGTCAAAACTCTTTCTGTTTGTCTTCATTCTCTTCTATGGTCTCTTGTCTCTCTCTCCTTTTTTGAGCTTTCTTTTACACTTTTACCCTTTTCTTCCATTAATTTCAAATGTAGTTGGAGAAATAGGAATAAAATCAGTATGAGTGCTTATATAGGCCAAAGGGGAAATGTGTTTCAAATATCTGGTGACAAAAGAATCTTTTTTTAAGATTTATTTACTTATACAAGAACTGGGGTACAGGCCAGAGGCGCAGGAGGGTGAGAGGACTCACCAGAGACAAGAGTGGGGAGTGGAACAGATAGACGGACTGAAAACACTGCTGACGGGAACAGCGGGCAAGTCAGGAGAGGTCTGCCGTGCCATGTGGGTATCTCTCTGGCTGGCCGGGAATAAAACTGGTGCTGCAGAGGCTGTGGACAGCTTCACAGCACTGCTCTCAACCCACTGCACCACCGGGGAGGCCCAGTGACCAAAGAATCCTATTACAAAATAATTTTCTAATGGAAGGATACTAGATGGCAACTGGAGCTGGCAACTTGATGCAATGGAGAGATCAAAGACAATGAAAATGGAAAAGTTAACTTTGCAGATCTGTCAGGAAGAGAGTCTGGTGATGATTTTCATGACAATAGTCACACTGGGGGGAGGGGAGGATTAATATGATGAATAGCTAATTTCCTAGTTTTAAGGGGACTTAAAGCAAATGAGTGACTCATATAAAGACAAAGGCTCACAAAATATTAAAATCTCAAACCAGCTTTAATCCAGCCACCTCCTGAAATATAGTAAGGAAGAAAGAAGAGTTCTTGCTAAGGAGACAAGTCATGGGTCAAGTGATTCATACATCTCCTCACAAGGTCTTCAGAAAGACAATGCCTAACTGAGAAGGTCCCAGTGTTACAGGGCAGGGAAAGGAGCACCCCAGGACCCCCAAACCTGCCTGCTCTAAATAGGTTCAGCCATCCGCCGCATCAACACAAAACATATAAGACCTTTAATGGAAAGGAACTTTAATACAATTAGTAAACAATACAAAAAAGACAAAGAATATTTTTTTGTTGATTTTGATTTTCACTTTCTTATAGTATACTTTTAGGGGGCGGGGGCGGGAGGGGAGGGATTGGGGTCAGAATGGGGGGGCTGCAATTGTATGGGGAATATAAAAATAAAATTTATTATTTAAAAAAAAAAAAAGACAAAGAATATAATTTCTAAATCAAGCACCCAAAGTTGCCCATCCCCTCATGGGTAAAAGTCCAGCCAAACGGGATTGGCCTAGAGCAAGGCCAGAAAGCCCACCACAAGCCTAAAGCACCTTCCATTGGGGACCCATTAAATGAGGTCAGAAATAGCCAGACAAGTCTGGGAGGGAAAAAGCAAAATCAAAATCAAGATAAAAGCTGCCATTGTTAACCTCCCAATGGGTCTCTCCCCACATCTGTTTCAACCAGTCCAGGACCCAAGAAACAAGTGCAGCTTCTTCACATGTCTCTCTGCTCCATGTGCCTGCTCCAGGTCTCCTTCTGGTTCTCCATCCTGCTTCCTTCCTTCCCCAGTCTCCTCTGCAGCTTTTTCTCCTCCTTGCTCAGCTTCACCTTCCTTTGAGTGGGGCACAAAACCTGGAATCTCCCCTTTTCCTGGGGACCACCCTGTTACACGAAAAGTAACACATCTTCAGCTACTCTGGCCTAGTTTGGGTTCATTTACCTAGAACTGTCTTAGAGAGATCCATCAGCTAAATTATACCAAATGTAGCCTTCAGACCCAAAACCTTGTACATAATCATTGGGCCAGTTTGGTTTAATTAGAAATGGTCAGGTAATAATGGACTAAGTGACCTGATTAGACTGGGGTGGTTGGGTAAATGTATGTGTTTAGAGGTCCATGTGCCCAAACACATCTAAGTGATCAAACAGGCAAGAACTAATGTATCCTGGGCAAAAGTAGCTCACTATTTTAAAACACATTCCTAAAACACATACCGAAAATCTACTCATGAATATTTGTATTTCAAATACATCATTGTTTCCTAAATTAACACTACTGTCTTAGTCAAGATGAATCATCTTAGGTTTGAGACCTAATAGTTTAAAAGCTAAGGAACTACCTGGTGACTAAAGAATCTTATTGCAAATTATTTTCTAATGAAAGGTACTAGATGAGAACTGGCTGGTGAGAGTCTCAAGAGCTCCCTGAAGGAATTATTGAGTAAATAGAGGCATCTACTTCTGTTTACCACATATTTAAATATTATGCTCCTGGGTCTCATCTTCATAATTTGGCTATAGAGTTATACTTCACAACAACACTGTGTAGTCAGACTATACCTATCTTCTATTTTTAACAGATTCCAAAAATTGACAGAGTCTAATATTTGGTAAATCCTGCTTTCAATTCCCTGTGAAAAGAAAACTATGTGTCAAATCCACTGAGCCAAATACTACTGAAATATTTTTTTTTTAAATTGTATCTGTATCACTCTTATATTCCCAAAATGGGTAACCAGTTCCCCATTTTTAAAGCAAAATTTTAATATCATCCATACTACATAAGGTTCTAAAGTTTGATGTAAGCGAGTTATTGAATATGACCAATATTTTCAGCACGCTTAACTAGCTAAACCATATTTGGTGTTCAAATATATGAAAACAGTATGGCATGCAGTTGATTTTTTTTTTCTTGAAAAAACAGGGTTAGACTTTCAGCATGTGAAATGAAAGGTTTGGTAAAATAAATAATTTCTTGACCATGAAGCATGTGTTAAATATTGGAATTGAGCTGTGAAATGTTCTAAATGTTAAAAACAACACAGACAACTTAGAATCCTTTGATTCAACAACTTAGAATCCTTTGAATTTGGTTTTGTCTAAGATCAGAGTAATAAAAGGTAAGCAGCCAAGATTTTTACCACTCTGTGAATTCCTCATTCAGTTTTTGTTCTTACTGAAAATGAGGCACAAAGCAGAATAAAAATACATAATCATTGTATCCATATATGTAAATGAAAAAGAAAACTCAGAAACTTCTGAGCCCTAATATTTATGGCTTCGTTCTATGAGGCTTAGACTTTTAGAATAGTTACTTGAGAATAATAAATTTTAGATTCCTTAGCTGGCAAATGGATTTTTAAAAAGTTTTAAGATCAAATAACCTAGCAATTTTCAAAGCTGTTTTGTAAGCTACAAAATTTCAATAACATTGGTTGTCATTGCAAAAATCAAATTATGACTTAAACATACTTTAAGTAAATGCAATCCTATAGTGTAGACTACCAATTGTGCTTATGTATTTTGTTAGAACTTCAGGATATCATGAAAAGTTAAGTAAGATAAGATCTACAATTTTTTAATCCATTTGAAAAATCTAGAATAATTAGAGGTATATTAAAATAGAAAATATTCTAAAGGGAGCACCTTAAAAAGTTTAATTTTTTTGATCTTAATAATATTTGGAAGAGGTTTTATTATCCCTTAATGCAGATAAAATTATACAAATGGTTTTTGCCTCAGCTGGTTAAATATCCACCTAGACAACAATTCACCCCGCCTCTTTAATTTACTCTTATACTTTGTTGCACTAAAGAGTAAGTGATTACTGGATCTTGTATCAAAGAAAGAGGAAAAAAAATTGAAGGACAGACCTTATCATACTTTTCTCAAAGTTGTCACTAATCAGTGAACTCTGTTCTATTACTTTAATATTTTCCCACAAATAAAAAGAGAAACTGTGCTCTCTGACACTGCATCACTAGATTTGTTTGGCTCACAAAAGATGTATCTGTACAATTAATAGTGCTTAATGTATAAATATATAAAACTACAAAAATGTGATACTTGCAGGCTTCTTCCTCTTTTTTTCTTATAAATGTGCTTACATGCACTATCTTAACAGCTAAGTTAAAAATCATAGTCCACTTTAATGCACAAGTATCTATTTAACATGACTAAGCCACTTGGCAGATGAATAGTATGGAACAGGTTTTGTAAAATTGCTTAACTTCTCTTGGACTGTAAATGGTTCATATGCATTTAAGAGAAATTAATCCAAACCACATTTAAATGACCAGAATGGGAATTTGGATGTCATTGCTGACTCTTTCTTATACAAAGGAAACCAACACATATCCTGTGTTGCAAAACCACAGAACATCTGTATCTGGAATACTCAGTGCAGTTATAGTCCCTGGATCACAAGAAAGACAAAATAAGATAGAAGAAACAAATCATCACAGAATAGGAGATGTTGCCAGTGAAGGACATCCTTAAACTAAAACTTTCCAGTGAAGTGTTCCTCTCTAGATTGTTGTTTTGTAGAATCTGAGACAATATGTAGACTGCAAAATTTTTAGGAACATGAGAAAAAAAAAACTATTTTCCAAAGGAAATTACTTCATTTAATAAAGAGAGCATGGATGTTGGAGTAAGAAAGGTTTGAATGAGAATCCTAGCTACAATACTTATTTACTGTGTGACACTAGAGAAGTTATTTTGTCTCTGAATCTCAGCTTCTTCATCTACAGAATGAGGATAGTTAGAACAACTTGTTTTGGGGCTTCCCTTGTGGCATAGGGTTTAAAGTCTCAGTGCTATCAAGCTAGTGCCAGCCACTGTGGCATGAGTTCCATCCTGGCCAGCGAGTTAACCCACATGGCACAGCAGACCTCTCCTGTCTTTCCCGCTGCTCCCCTCAGCAGTGTATTTCAGTAGATCTGCCTGTTCTGCACCCCACTCTGTCTCTGGTGAATTCTCTCACCCCGGCACCTCTGGTCTACACCCCAGTTCTTGTCTGCATAAGTGGATGAAAATAAATCCTTAAAAAATAACTTGTTTTGAGAATTAAATGAGAAAATATTACTTTAGTCCCAGACATTTAGTGGAAATTAACAAAATGTTACTTCACATTTTACACATAAAAATAAATAAAAGGAATTAATCTTCAAAAAAGGGCATACACTAAAGATATAAATAGCTTAAAGGAGCATAATTATGGGAATGACACATCCATAAGTAGAATTTTAAACAGAAATTAGTGTTATTAAGAAAAGATAAACTTTCAATTATAAGTTCGGGGGATAATGTACTGCCTTGTGAGTGTAATTAATAATATGACATTGTATGTTCGAAAATTCCTGAAATAATTACAAGCATTGTCACTGCACACACCCATGACAATTAACTATGTGAGGTGATGGGTGTGCTAATTATCATAGTAACCATTTCCCAATTTATATGTGTAACAAATCATCACATTGTATACTTTAAATATATGCAAATTTATTTTGTCAATTATTCCTCACTAATGTTAAAAAAAAAAAAACTTTAAAAGAAAGATCTCTCAAATCTTTTGAGGTAATTATTTAAGAAGATCTTATAGAGGAGATGTTGGTCAAGATGTCAAAGAAAAAGACTTTTTTCCTCTGGCCCCAAATAAACAGATTGTTTTTATAAAGCAGTGCATGAGAATTTCAAACTCTCAGCAATAGACGTTTGTTAGAAGAGATTTCTATAAAGTTCCTTTATTTCTATTGAAGATAATGTTAAGGAACATTCAGTTATTACCCACCCTAGTTTATCAACCTTCAATGATGAGGATTCTCGCCTAAATGTATAACTATTTCAAATGTCCAAGCAGAGAATCAAAGCAATTTCTTCTCTTAGCCTAAAAGTAGCTTGTCCTTGGTTAGTCACTATGGGCATCCTTTGATAAGACCTACCTCCATTTTAGATGCTTAAATTGACTGTCAATGAAGACTCTTAATTTTTCCTTGATTCCTTAAGGGATGGAGACAAGAGCTTGCTACAGTTACAGAGATGTTCACAGATTAGCATACATGTAAAAATTCTCATGGTGTAATGCAGGTTCTAAAGTCTAGAGAGTATGCCACGATCTTTTTGTTATATAAATAATCTCATTGGAATGTAGTGGTTTAAGCCTTCCTATACCATAAAATCCTGCTAATATTTTCAAATCCTTATGCCCCAGATGAGAAGTCACTCTCCTCTGGACAATAGCCAAGAAAGCACTTGATTCTGTGAGATTGTCCAAAAGCCCCAGAAACAAAGGACAGTCATTCATTCCATGTTTCTCCTTGGACTTTGCTTGCTTTACTGGACTGTATGAAGTATGATTTTGACCCAATTTGTTATTTTTCTCCGAAAACTTAGATACAATATTAGTTTGTTCACTTACAAAGCAAATAAATCTTGAGGGTCCCATTAAAAATGGTTGTAGTGAAAAGAAACAGTGACTTATGTTATTAGTGATTTTGATTCTTTCTACATTCCCTGTAACTTTAGATGAACAATATTTTGCACAAAATACTAAGTAAATAGTAATATTGCAAAACTGAATGTGCAGCATGACCACAACCTTATAAAACCTGTAAGAAAATACAATAAGAATGTCTTCAATTATATTGATTTGCAGGATAAGATGTGTATTTTTTAGCTTTTTTCAGGACATAATACATTTATATATTTTTTATATACAAACTTAAGAAAAAATATGCATATCAATGCCAGCAACTGTGAAACATTTTGGATGCCATGACATCTGATATGTCTAGAATTGACTATAGGAAGTAAGCCACCTCCTAATGGTGATTTGAAAGTAAGGTGGGTGGGGTGTGAGAAAGGGGTTGGGGCTGTGAGGAGAACTCAGTGAATTATGGTAGAATAACAAAAATATTTAAAAACCAAAGACCAAAACCATAAAAATACAAACACACACAAAATGTAGTTACTAGTTTGGCAGAAAAGTTGTCATTCTATGAACAATTTTTTATGGTATACTAAATATACAAGATGATTAAGGTTCATCATTGTATGCAACCAAAAATGTTTTAGGATCATTTAAGGAAAAATATTTTCTTGAAATCTATTTGATAGATAGTTCGCAAAATCACAAGTTTGATTTCAAAACCCAGGTTTGAAAAGCAAAGGATTCACAGTCCAAAAGTGCCAAATATGAGTTAACTACAACTTTTGCCACTTTGTAACCCCACTGTGGATGGCAGTAGGCTGTAGAGTGTTTGCCAGAGTCCAATTACAGACTTGGACTTCTTGTTTCTCTCTCTCTCTTTTTTTTTAAGATTTTATTTATACAAGAACTGGGGTACAGATCAGAGGTGCGGGAGGGTGAGAGAATTCACCAGAGAGAGCGGGGAGCAGAACAGGAAGACAGACCCAAGACACTGCTGACGGGAGCAGCGTCTGAGGCAGGATAGATCTGCCGCGCCATGTGGAAATCTCCCTGGCCATCTGGGAATTGAACCTGCGCTGCAGAGGCTGCGGACGCTTCACAGCGCGGCGCTCAACCCGCTGCGCCATCGGGGAGACCCCTTGTTTCTCTTTTATCGAAACAGAATGATAATGTGAGTGAGAGGGAGAGGATGATAAGCTTTCCATCTGGTGCCAGATTTGTCAGAACAAACCCAAATTGCTTTCCATTATGGCTTCAAAGTTGCCATTTGAGTACGAACCACATATTAGCAGATTAGTCACAATACCTTAAATAATGTTTTCATATGATTTAAAAGGCTCTGTGTCACAGCATATTCACCCTTTCACAAGGAACTTGAAGACTGACTTTGTGTGTGTGTCACACCTTTGTCGCCAGGTGCCAGAAGTTGAAGCTTAGTGCTATGAACTTGGGTATGTTTGTGACTATGCTTGCCACTCACAGCTGTTTGTGCTTTCAAAACTGTTAATAAATAATTCAATAACAAATAAAAAACAATGCAAATTCAGGCTTCAGAAATGAACAGAAAAAGTAAAGCAAGGGTGCAAAGAAGAATGCATTCTCTTAGAAAATGACAAATGCACTGCCAGTAGCACCAAAATCAAAATTTGAGTAGGTGACAAACTTAATTTCATGGTTAAAGAAGTGGGTATTTTTTTCCAGTTTGTATAGTGTGAGGTGGGTTCTCTCTTCTGCTGAAATTCATGTGGAAAAATTTCATCGGTATGGAAGTTGAGGTAAGCAATGAAAATCATAGACAAATGTTCACAACAAATGCAATGAGGGTGGATACAGCATAGTGCTGTAGGGGGAGATTCTTGTGGGCAGGTACACTTATATTTACATTCATTGTATGTGCTATCAAAAAAAATGGAGGTAATAGGTTTGATGTAAAGGGGAAATTTAAGCCAATCCTAAGGAATTTAGTGTGAAGTTCATTTGTTTTAGATGTTTAGACTGTGTAAGCTGAGAAGAGTAATGCTTGAGAAAATTATCGTTGTTACAGTGAGTAAAAGATCTAGGAAATGTGTGCAGAGGGATATCAATGTTGTGTCTCTCAGTGTTTCACCAAATGCAAATTGAAGGTGAAATCTTATGATCCCCCATTTTTCCTCTTATTCATTCTTAAACTTATTGTTTACCCATTTGTTACATTATTCAAAAAAGGTCTCTTCCCTGCCTCCTATGATTAATAAGTCAATGACATTGCTAGGATTTAGACCATTTCACATGCTTCTAAGTTCTCAATATGTGTAGCTGCTGAATAAAGTACTACTTTCTAAATACCATATATTTGTCTGTAAACCCTGATTTAAAAAAATACAAAACATTGAATTAAATTGTCCCTTCATCTAGTATAGAATTTTAATTGCAACTCATTTTCATATCAGAAAACTCTTCAATGAACTATTGATTTTAACTGCTTGCTGTAAACATCTCTGAGCAGTGACTTATATAAATTCATTCCATTATTGAAAAGAAGCTTTTCAGCAAATCCCTATATATACTCCCCCTCAACTTATATATTTTATAAACTCTTGTTTTTGAAATATTTGTTTTTACAGAGAGGAGCACCTATAATGTTGGTTTGTTACTGTTAGTATACATATATTGGGTATTTTGTACATCACTTGTATTTACTTGTCATTAACTTTAATATGCCAGACCCAGTGGGTTGTATGAACGTTTGGGAAAGGCGAGGTCAAAAATACTGCAATTAATGCAATCTACTCCAATCACAGCTCCTTTAAATTTTACCAGCTTAATATTTTAAAACTATCAATTAAAGCAATCAATATCATCCTTTTCTTGTTTTGCACAAACATATCAGTTTCACTTCCTTTATAAATTTCAGGTTGAAATTAATATGACTTACTATGTCAGTGTGACTTTTAGAAATAGTATTTTAGATATAAGATTGAGATGCATGCATTAAAAACTGAATTGATGGACAACATGTAGCCAGGAATAACAAAAATATTTAAAAACCAAGGACTAAAACCATAAAGATACACACACACAAAAAGTAGTTACTATAGTTTGGCAGAGAAGTTGCCATATTCTATGAACAATTTTTTATGGTATACTAAAATATGTGTGACACCCAGAGTTTTTGCCCATAAATGTTAGTTTAGCTTACCTCAGTATGGAAATATTTTTGAATAAAGATTTTCTCAGCAACAGGGCTGGTGTGATGTAAGGTAGAGGCAGAGAACAAGGGTATTGCATTGTTTGCAGTATGATTTTGAACAATAGTCAATTTGGCACATACACATTTTAGCCCTTGGCCGTTTCTGTGTATTATTGAACAATGGCTTTATCGTCCAATAGCTGGGACACAAACTGGGCAGGGCAGAATTCTGTAAGCTTCTGGTGTAGATTTATTTCATGTATACATCATTGGTGATATCAACTTAGGTCAAATGTCCAACAAAGGTCAGAAAGTCATTTCATTGCTAATCTAGTTCAATGCTGAAGCTATTAGAAATAATACCAAAGGGCAAAAGGGAGATGAAATATCCTTCTTCCCATGAGGAAGATTTGTTCGTTCATTTTTAGTGAATTAAAATTACCCATACTTGGAGAAGGTGAAAACATCACATTTCAAGCTAACAAACACCAGCGGAACCCAAAGGGGGCCTTTTCCAACTGCTAGCATTGTCTCTTGATGAAATCAGTCTTGTAGGAATTTACAAAGTGAGATATAAACAATGGAATTATCCGGTATAATCCTTCTTTACGCTAAGCCAGTCAGGATGGATGATTGTCTATTGTCTTGAAAATCTCAAGAAGCATATAATGCATTTTGGCATTTTATCAATCTTTGTTAGTCTAATAATCATATTTCTCATTTCCACTTAAGTGAATCTCTTCTTCTTTGATAGCATGCAAATTATTTTTCAATATTGTCTTCTTAGAAATTTTATACTGTTAAAAGATAAACTGTGATGTATTAAAAATTCTAAGAGTTTGAGTAAACTTGATTCAAAATCAGTGGCATCCAATCTAGTAGATAGAAAGTAGCTATACAAAATGAAAGATTTTTATAAGCTGAAGGGGGAAGGAACAAGAAAGTTATACTAGATAAAAAGCTGGTTGGGGGCCTCCCTTGGTGGTGTGGTGGTTGAGCGCTGGACTGTGAAGCTGCCCGCAGCCTCTGCAGCGCCGGTTCAATTCCTGGCCACCGGCGAGGGTCCCACATGGCATGACAGACCTCTCCTGCTGCCCGCTGCTACCCTCAGCAGTGTATTTCGTCAGTCTGCCTGTTCTGTTCCACGCTTTGGCTCTGGTGAATTCTCTCACCTTCCCGCACTTCTGACTGTACCCAGTGATTGTATAAATAAATTAATTAATTTAAAAAAGCTGGTTCTTCATTACAAGAGTAATATTAAATATACATATACAAGTTTAACAATAAAATGCAAATGTTGAAATAATTTTTGCCTTTATATACGCAATATACAGATATGCCAAGAGGTAAATGGCATAGCATTATAGAACAACAGTTAAGACCAAATCAATTATATTTGACTTTAGGATGTTGAATGAAAACCATGTTCAGAGTTTCCACTCAGAGTTTTCCTCCGTAGTGTTAATGACTCGAGAACAATGAGAGATGTGAAGGAGAAATATAAGGAAATAAAGGCCTTATATGGATTATCTACACACAAAATAGTTGTCATTTGTTTGCCTTAATTTTGATCACATGCCATTGAATAACCTGTTAATTTATTTTTTCCTAAGAGATGAGATGAAAACACATAGGAAAATCTATGTATTATTCTCAGTAGACCAGAAGATGTAGCTATGTTAAAAAATGTGAATGATTCTAACTTGTCTTGTTCTGTGATGTTGACATGAGACATTTCTTCTATTTTATTCTTTCTTGTTATAATTACTGTATGATTTTGTCCAACTACTTATCTTAGTAATTATTTTATCCAGTGATGGAATTATTTTATAGGGAATGAATAAGATTGAATATTTTTGTTGTTGTTCAAAAGAAAAACCACTATAAGGAATTCATTGATATATTTAATAATAACAACAGACTAAAATGTCACTCAGGGCTACTATATACAATCAAGTAACTTGCAGAGATTGTAAATAAAAAGCAGTTTTAAAGATTGATTTTGACATAAATACATAATGAGGGTCTTACTAGGGGAGCAAGGTTACAGTTGAAGTAGACTAAGGGGATATCTATATTCTGAAACCTTTTCCACTGAAGAAACTTAGTCTTTAAATATTTTGGGCATATTATCTATCACCATATTACCTAAATCCACATAGTCATAAAAATGAAAGCAATAATTTTACTAACTGTAATTAGTGTAAAATCTAAACAAATATATGTGTGGGATAAAAACCAGAGTAGTGTTAGCAAAAATGACAAAATAAGGATCTTCTAAAATTTTCTCCTCACTAAAAGCAATGGAAAAAGCCAGAATGATCAGAAACAGCTTTTTCAGAAATCTGGAAAATGACCAAAAACTGGTAGCAATCCAGGGAGAATTTACTCAAGGAAAACAAATGAACTTTAGTAAGAACAGCAGGTTTTGTGGCATTTTTAACTTGAGCTATTCTAATCTCCACCTCCAAATTCTCTGTAACTTTGAGACCCAACAGCCCATAATCACCATAAAAATTTGAAAGCCTATAGTCACCAGAAGCACCAGAATGGAGGTGGAGCTCCATCAGAGCCTCATCCCCAAAGAATTCACATTATTTGACTTGTCTTCTGTTTCCCTAGAAGGTCCTATTTGCAAGGCTGACATGACCTGACATGAAGGCCACCTTGAGAAAATGCCATTTCACAAGGGGCATTTGTCACAAATAATTTTAGGCAATTCACTAACTGCATGGCTGCCTGAAGCAGTCAATAAAAGTTGGAACACTGAACAGGCTAAACAAAAATTTTTATTTTTTTTTAAAAGATTTATTTGAGCAATTGATTTTAGACAGAAGAGCCAAGACTATTCAGTAGCCAAGAAATTCAGTAATGTCTTCAACATTTATTGCTGGGACAACTGTATAGACACATGCAAAAGAATGAAGTTTAGACCTCTATTTCATGCCATGTACGAAATTTAACTGAAATTGATCACATATAAATGTAAGAACCAGAACTTCAGAACTCTCCTGCACTGCTGGTGGGAGTGCAAACTGGTCCAACCACTATGGAGAGCTGCGTGGAGATTACTCAACCTGCTAAAGATGGAGCTTCCTTATGATCCAGCAATTCCACTCCTAGTTATTTACCCAAAGGGCACAGAATCATGAATTCAAAAGGGCACCTGCACCCCTATGTTTATAGCTTCACTATTTACAATAGCTAAGCTATGGAAATGACCAAAATGCCCAAAAATAAATGACTGGATCAAGAAGACGTGGGACATATACACAATGGAATATTACTCAGCAATCAAAAAAGATAAACTCATGCCATTTGCAGCAATATGGATGGAGCTGGAAGGGATCATGCTCAGTGAAATAAGCCAGAAAGAAAAATACCGGATGGTCTCACTCATAGCAGTAATTGAGAAAACCTAAATAAGGGACCAGGAAAAACCCTAATTATAATAAAGTAAAAATCAAAATCACCAAGCAACTATAAACCAGAGACACACTACAGAGTGCAGGGGGAGAAGGGAGTAGGATCAAAACAGGGGGGTCAGAATTGTATGGGGACTATAACCAAGATGAAAATGCATACATTGTGCAAAAATGAAAAATGATGTAAAAAATATATAAAATAAAATAAAAGTAAAAAAATTAAAAAAAGTAGAACTTCAAAAATCTTAGAATAAAACATAGGTTTACTCTTCATGACTTTAACAATGGTTTGCTAGATATGACATTAAATACAAGTAACAAATTAAAAAAATGTAAATTGGACCACCAAAATTAAAAATGTGTGTGCATCAAAGAACACTTTGAAGAAAATTCAAAGACATCCCGCATGGTTGGAAAACACAGTTGGAAAACTGTTTCCTTTGAAAAGGAAATAGTCATAAAAAATTAAAAATGGACAAAATTTCTGGATAGACAGTTCTCAAAAAATACACAAATGGCCAATGATTTTTTGAGACAATTCTTAAAAAGTACACAAATGGCACATGAAAAGATGCTCAACATCTCTAGTACTTAGGTAAATGCAAATCAAAATTATGATGAGACACCACTTCATACCCACTTAAATGGTTACAATAATAATAAAAATTAAATACAAAATAACAAGTTTTGGCAAGAATGTGGAGAAATTAAAATTCTCATCCATTACTTGAGAATGTAAAATTGTACAACAGATGAGGAAAATAGATTTTCAGTTTCACTCAAAAATTTAAAATTAACATATAACCCATCAACTGTACTCCTTCTGCTTGGTAAGTGTCCAAGAGATTTGCAAACATGCCCATACAAAAAACAATACATGAATAATTATGATTGCTATACATAATATTAAAAAATAGATAAAGTCTATATATGGAATAGAAATAATCCAAATTTCAGTCATCTTATGATAAACACAATTTTGTATCCCCATTCAATTGACTATTATTCAAAAACAAGTACAATAATACATGCTACAGTAAGGATGAACTTAAAAATATCCTAACTACAAGAATCTAGTCACAAAGGCTAAAGATTGTGTGGCTCAGTTTTTATGAAATGACCAACATAGATAAATCCACAGAGACAGAAAGTAGATGAGTGGTTGTCTAAGGTGGGGGGCTGGGAATTTGTATACTAACTACTAAGAGGTATGGGGTATCATTTTGGACTGTTGTAAATAGTCTGGAATTATATAGTGGTGAATAATGCACAACCTTGCAAATATGCTAAATCCCACTGAATTATAGACTTTAAAGAGAAGAATTTTATGTTATGTGATCTATATCTCAAAACAAAATACAAATGTGTTCTACTTACAGTTTAGCTAGAATTGCTGTTAATATCCAGGTTGAAAAGCTTGATATAAAAAGATGTATATGTCTAAATAAATGGAAAATTAGCTTATGTTCATAGATTGTGAGAAAAATGTTCAATGTAATTTCACAAACATATCAGAATTATAACACATATGCGATTCAGTGATTAATTCACATTATTTACAACACCAAGGCTTAATTGTATCAGAGCTAGTCATCATTTTTTTATCACCTCAAGGAAAGTAAAAATATCTTAACAATTTTTGGTCTTAACATCAAAATGTCCCTATTTGATTTCGCAGAAGCATTATTATTTTACTCAAATATGTATATGGCTCTATCTGTCATGCATATCAAAGAAATTATCATTTATTTAGTATGCCACATATCATATTAAAATGATTAGTTAATGAGTATTCCTT
Organism: Talpa occidentalis; assembly: GCF_014898055.3. NCBI lineage: Eukaryota > Metazoa > Chordata > Mammalia > Eulipotyphla > Talpidae > Talpa > Talpa occidentalis. The sequence goes on from NW_023601543.1 coordinate 16,735,586, forward strand.
TTTACTAAGAAATACATAGTCCAAAACTATAGGCGTTTTTTTTATTTAAAGTACTTTAAAATACCTGTGAATCATAAAATGTTAGGAACAGGAGTCATTTATTCTCTTTGTATTTCTCAAAGAGCCTATCACATTTTATGGTATTGAATAGGTCTTCAATCAGTAGGTTATTTAACCAAGTCTTCAACTTTGACTTGAACTTCAACTTTCTTTCTCTCCTTTCTCTGCACCTTTATCCTCTGAGAATTTTCACGTCCCAATCCACTTAATAAAAATAAAAAAGAAACATACCAAGAATGCACTTCCTTTAGCGTCCATCATGTTTCTACTTTTACCAAGTACCTACATATTTGAAAACATAACTCTAGCTTAATTTCCATTTTCAAAATAACTGAATGCTGCAATCTGACCTTAATCCATAACAGTCTATATAAATTGCTCATGATAAATTTCTAACTCATAAGTTTATGACAGTCTTTCTCATCATAATCTGCATCCATGATGAGCTGGAAAACTTTTATCCTTCTATCTTCTTGAAAA